>NW_013669923.1:32742-33490 GCF_000517525.1 Limulus polyphemus
CATTATTTATCTAGTTTGTTCATGATATAATAATTACTTATCTAGTCTGTTCCTGATGTAATCATTACTTATCTAGTCTATTCATGATGTAATGATTACTTATATAGTCTGTTCATGATGTAATCATTACTTATCTAGTCTGTTTATGATGTAATCATTATTTATCTAGTTTGTTCATGATGTAATAATTACTTATCTAGTCTGTTCATGATGTAATCATTACTTATCTAGCCTGTTCATGATGTAATCATTACTTATCTAGTCTGTTCATGATGTAATCATTATTTATATAGTCTGTTCATGATGTAATCATTACTTATCTAGTCTGTTCATGATGTAATCATTACTTATCTAGTCTGTTCATGATGTAATCATTACTTATCTAGTCTGTTCATGATGTAATAATTACTTATCTAGTCTATTCATGATGTAATCATTACTTATCTAGTCTGTTCATGATGTAATCATTACTTATTTAGTCTGTTCATGATGTAATGATTACCTATATAGTATGTTCATGATGTAATCACTACTTATCTAATCTGTTCATGATGTAATCATTACTTATCTAGTCTGTTTATGATGTAATCATTACTTATCTAGTCTGTTCATGATGTAATGATTACTTATCTAGTCTGTTTATGATGTAATCATTACTTATCTAGTCTGTTCATGATGTAATCATTACTTATCTAGTCTGTTCATGATGTAATAATTACTGATCTAGTCTGTTCATGATGTAATCATT
>NW_013669923.1:34490-38505 GCF_000517525.1 Limulus polyphemus
CTAGTCTGTTCATGATGTAATCATTACTTATCTAGTCTGTTCATGATGTAATCATTACTTATATAGTCTGTTCATGATGTAATCATTACTTATCTAGTCTGTTCATGATTTAACCATTACTTATCTAGTCTGTTCATGATGTAATGATTACTTATCTAGTCTGTTCATGATGTAATAATTACTTATCTAGTTTGTTCATGATGTAATCATTACTTATCTAGTCTGTTCATGATGTAATCATTACTTATCTAGTCTGTTCATGATGTAATCATTACTTATATAGTATGTTCATGATGTAATCACTACTTATCTAGTCTGTTCATGATGTAATCATTACTTTCTAGTCTGTTCATGATGTAATCATTACTTATATAGTATGTTCATGATGTAATGATTACTTATCTAGTCTGTTCACGATGTAATGATTACTTATATAGTCTGTTCATGATGTAATCATTACTTATCTAGTCTGTTCACGATGTAATCATTACTTATCTAGTCTGTTTATGATGTAATCATTACTTATCTAATCTGTTCATGATGTAATCATTACTTATATAGTCAATGATTACATCATGAACATGAACAGACTAGATAAGTGGATGTAATCATTACTTATCTAGTCTGATCATGATGTAATAATTACTTATCTAGTCTGTTCATGATGTAATCATTACTTATCTATTCTGTTCATGATGTAATAATTACTTATCTAGTCTGTTCATGATGTAATCATTACTTATCTAGTCTGTTCATGAAGTAATCATTACTTATCTAGTCTGTTCATGATGTAATCATTACTTATCTAGTCTGTTCATGATGTAATCATTACTTATCTAGTCTGTTCATGATGTAATCATTACTTATCTAGTCTGTTCATGAAGCAATCATTACTTATCTAGTCTGTTCATGATGTAATCATTACTTATCTAGTCTGTTCATGATGTAATCATTCATCTAGTTTCTGCACATATTATTATTAGTTGTTTTTAAAACTACGTTCAAAGAGTTTTCTATGCTTGCCATTCCAAAATGTGTACTGATAGACAAAAGAAAGGTAAGGCGCTCATTGCCAGCTCTTGGGCTTCTCGTATCTGACCGAATATTGGGATCTGACTGTCACTCTTATAGATCACCCGTGAACCCAAAGTGCAGAGCATATTTTGGGTACACTAACAACTGCCTCTTTTTGCTTGAAGCACTATGAAAATATATGCTTAAAATTCAAGCTCAGGTTTATAACCCTAAAATTTAAGTTGAATACCTGCTTCAGCACAAATAGTTTTGCGTTTGACAACAAACAAATCCATGCCCAGTAGTGTCATGTTGAGAGTTCGTTTACGTTTCAAACAAACTTTTTGTGATGAAACATCACTACGTGACTAACGGTGCCTGGCTGTCTTAGCCACTTACGAAAAGACGAACATATGCTGCTTGTCATGGTACAATTGTGAATCTTTCAAATATCAATTCAAAACACAAATCCTGACTAAACAAAATTGTTTGTCTTATCTAAGCCGTATTAGTCATAAACATGATGTTTGTCTTATCGGAAACGTATTAGTCATAAATGTTGTTTGTCTTATCGGAAACGTATTAGTCATAAACATGTTGTTTGTCTTATCGAAGGCGCATTAGTCCTACTTAAAAATGTTGTTTGTCTTATGAAGATGCATTAGTCCTACTTAAAAATGTTGTTTGTCTTATGAAGATGCATTAGTCCTACTTAAAAATGTTGTTTGTCTTATGAAGATGCATTAGTCCTACTTAAAAATGTTGTTTGTCTTATCGAAGACACATTAGTCCTATTTAAAAATGTTGTTTGTCTTATCGAAGATTCATTAGTCCTGATTAATCAATATTGTTTGTGCGGACGTAGGATAATTTAAAGAGTTTCGAACTATTAACAGTCGATATTGAAGAAATATATACACACAAAGAGATATGAATACGCCCCCTCTAGCATTTCAGAAAACCTGTTGAAGTTGCCTTCCAAGAACACGAGATTTTTGAGCAAAAATGTAACACTTTCAAACAAAGAAATTTATCTTTAGAACAAAAAAATGTTTACCTCAACTCTCTGTATTGAGTGGCCTTTGTTTCCACACCTATTCTACTAATGAAAACGGGGCTGGTTCTTTCAAGGCCCTGATGTGGCAATGAGAACAAAGTCATAGGACTATGAATCCCAGGGTGTTAGATTGGCGAACCTTTATTGCAAAAACCATGATCCGCATTTTAGGGCCGTGGGTGCGATATATTAGTGGCGATCAAATCCTACTTTTCTACCAGACAAGAGTAGTTCAAGAGTTGGTGGTGGGTGTTGTTCACTAGGTTCCCTAATGGGACATCGGTAAGTCACGGACTTACAACACTAAAATACGGGGTTCGATTCCCGCAGTGGACTCGGCAAATAGCCCACTATGACTTTAAACCAAACAAAAAACAAAAGTAAGAACGGATTTCATAGATAGCCAGCCCCTGTATAGAATTGTGTTTGTTTGAATTCTGAAACAAACAAACAAAGTAAAGTGTAAAAATAAATAAAAAAAAACGGAGGTTTACGATGCAAAGAATAGAGAAAAACATCACAGCTGCGTAACTTAGGTAACTTCTACGCTACGACGTAGAGAGGATACTTCAGCACACATACGATTCACAGGAACTAAACATTTGATGTGTGCACGAGCTTCGCACACTCACACACAACGTAATTACAGGGAGGGAGATGAATACAGTGGGTAAAAAATAACGTATTCAGTGTAAAAACTAGTAACGAGAAGAACATTGTTGAATTTAAATAACATTTTTCAACAATAACGATCACTTAGACAAGTCGATTTACATGCAAGAAGTGTAAAACTTGTTCAGTAAACATTAAAAATGAAGATAAATACTAGATGGGGTTATTTGTGTTCTATCGTCATTTTATTCGCGCTACGAATTTAAAACTGAATATTTGGTCACATAATTTTATAAATGACCCCGATGAAGTTACGAACAGTGTTTATCCCTAGCGGCCAAACTTGTCAGAACCGGTATAACAAGCGGCTACCTCCACTTATAAATATGACTATTAGAAAAAGGGTTAACGATTAGTGGGAAACACGTAGGAAAATCGTTCCTCAGGGACGCTTGCTACACTACTGGTAGGGTTATAAGTGTTATTAACTAAGCCTTTCCTGGAGTAATTATTCTTGATGTTAATTAGAAAAAATAATTTGTTCTATCAGATAGAGCTAGCTATAAAACGTTGGGAAATAATTACAAACACGACTGTTGAAGCTCAAGCAATTTTAATTTAAACTGGTAATGCTACGAAGATTATACGTCATATACTCGGGTGGTAGTGGTAATGCTAGAATATTGGAGATCATCTGTAACGTACGCTGGCATTACTAAAAAAAAATCAACCATAATGTACACTGGTAATGCTATAAAGATCATTGTAAAACTGACATCCAACACTTGAGATTCAAGCACCACTTTACAGATCTAAATTCCATTGTTGTTCTACACCTGACATCAACTCGGCGATATTATAACAAGTAACGAAATGTACAGGTGATATTAGTTGGACTGGTTATTTAAAATAATATGTTCCTTTTTAAAACCTGCTCGTTACGACATTTCTAAATTGTAGCGTTTCCAAGCTATGCTGGAACTAATCTTACTAAGAAAGAGTTGATGTTTTGTTTGAAAAAAGGCTTAGAATGAAGGATATTAGATGGTCTCCAACTTTGTCATTCTGCTTGGGCCTTGTTTGATTACAGGAAGTCCCTAAAACCAGTTCTTAGTTCAAAACCGATTCCAACGTATCAAACATGAGATCTACTTTTTAAAAAAGAATTATAATGAATAATTAAAAACAACGTTTTATATTTACACAATAAAAACTTTAATGAAGCCGTACGGCTTCCACTTTAAAATATCTCTCTACACGTACATGTTTCATAGATCACGTCGAAACATGTACTTGTAGAGAGATATTTTAAAGTGGAAGCCGTACGGCTTC
>NW_013669923.1:39434-57288 GCF_000517525.1 Limulus polyphemus
GTTCCACTTTAAAATATCTCTCTACACGTACATGTTTCATAGATCACGTCGAAACATGTACTTGTAGAGAGATATTTTAAAGTGGAACCATACGGCTTCAATAAACTTTTTATTGTGTAAATATAAAACGTTGTTTTTAATTATTTATTATAATTAAAAAAAAATTTAAACATAAGTGCCGGTAGTGCATATTTATGAGATCTACTTGTTCTTTGGGCAAGTTTGTATTGATTATTACATTTCCGAAGCCTAAATGGCCTCAACCAAGAAAATAAAAATACAAAAAGCAAACTATTACTAGATGTACTTCCGCGAAAGTGTTCTGTTTCAATAGTAAATAAAACTAAGAATAATAGATATTTCTATTTCTTGCTTTGGAAGTTCATATGTCATACTGTGTTGTATCCCACATTGAAGTTCATGTGTCATACTGTGTTGTAGCCCACATTGAAGTTCATATGTCATACTGTGTTGTAGCCCACAGAGTGCATAATTCTTCTCGTGATTCGGTGCGTACGCACGTTTTACTGTCGTCAAGACAGTACAAATTGCAATATGAAGCGTCCCTTATATGACGTCATTATATTATATGACTGACTAACAGATAACACACTACTGTGGTGCGAGTGGTTAAAACAGGTGACCCCTTCAGACGGCCTTCGGCCCCCTTTCAGGGAAATTATTATTTCCAACAACTACAACATATATACAGATATATTATTGTCTACCTTTAGGTATCGTTTTTTGAATTTTGCTCAGAGCTACTCGAGATCTAAGGTCCCTAATTTAGAAGTGATAGACTAGAGAGAAGGCAGCTAGTCAACACCACCCACCGCCAACTCTTGGGCTATTCTTTTACCAACGTATAGTGGGATTGACCGTCACGGCTGAAAAGACGAGCATGTTTGGTGGGACGGAGATTCGAACCCGCGACCCTCAAAAAGAAGAAGGAAAGGGAACATTATCTAACATTGTTCTTTATAACATTTTTGCTTCCTTTAACCGATACCCTCAAGCAGTGTATTCAAAGTGCTCAACAGTAAACTAACTTCTACTGCTAACCACGATCTGGCCACTGAGAGTAGCGCTCGTTTCAGACGGTACTCAAAACACGACATGGAGATAGGCAAAATTACAAGACTAGCTGAATGCTTGTCATGTGACGAAATGCTGATTAATTTTATCTTCGAAAAATTAAATCTAAATAAATGTTTTTCGAATAAGTTTTCTAAAAATTAATTACACTGTAGTAACAATATATATATGGAGAATGTTTATTATTTTTCTATTATTTCACGAAAACAACATTTATTCGTGTAAGTTGTGCAGCCACATTCACGCCTTTCTGAAACAAGTGTTTATGTTTATTACAAAATATCAATTCTTTTTTCACATGTAAGTTTCCTTACACTAAAGTACTCCATACTTGATAGTTTTATTGGTCTGTCCAATTATAAGAGTTTTAAAAAGACGCTCATTTTCATGCATCACTAGAATGTGTGTGTCGTCAGGGTTTTCTATACTTTACTTAGGAGGACTGGAAATAGAGATATCAGAATATACCAACTCTGAAACTACAAAAGGAAAGATGAATCACGAACAAGCTACTGTCTGAGATATTTTCCTTTTTGCGAGACAAATACAGTTTGGCTACAATATTTTTAAAAATGCTTTTTTCATTTTTTAGGTTTCATCAGAATGAAATTCTGTTATGGTATTACATAATATTTCTTATGTCAGCAGGGTGCATACTATAATATTTACAAATATTCTTCAATTTGCTTTATTTTTGTGTTATAAGCCATGTAGTTTACCGTTGAGCCATCAGGGTACATTAGTATTTTATTGCCGTAATATTTCCAGTATTTTTACTTATTAGAAATATACATACTGTAATTGATTAAGATATGAACCCTCCTGCTAGTGCCTCTAGTAGCAAACCGACCAAACTTGATAAATATTTGTTCATGCCTATTAATTCAGATTATTTGGATGAAGAAATAGGAGGGTTAACTTATATTTAAACTGGTTTCTACTTTGTTTGTTCATTTGTTGATAAGCACAAAGCTACACAATGGACTGTCTGGGTTCTGTCCACCACGTCGAAAACTGATTTTTGGCGTTAAAAGGGCTCAACCGCTGAGCCACAGGAGCCTTTAAACTGGACGTTTTTGTCTAAAGTAAAATCTACGTTTACATTCTCCACCATCAAAGGGTTTAGTACGTTATATAAAACTGTTTTGAATATCCACATTGGCGAGTCACGTGAGAACCACATCCGATACAAGGTTGCAGTGAAATGGAATGTATCAGAAGTACATCTTGACATTGTTTGGTGTTTTGAAGGTATTGTGATACCACCAAAAATTGATTGCGTTTTGGAATGGTATGTAAAAGCCCTTTCAGAAGCAAAATATTCATACATTCTGATTATAAAAGTGTGTTTGGATCAAGGACTTAGAATTTCCGAGATAGGAATATTCCTTATACTTAAAAATCATTGGAAAACAAAGGAATATGGATCAACTTGGTGCACCAGGAGTATCCAGAAAGAGATCTACAACAAGTCGTACTCCAGCCATGATAAGCAAATTGTGGTGTCTCGTTACAAGTGAGAATCTATGAACTTAAAAGTAAGTGATAAAAGCTGTCCACGTGGTCCAAGCAACAACACACAACATAATCAAGAAGGATCTTTGTTTGGAAATGAGAGCACCAGGGTATATGTGAATTCACCGAGATAAGGCTTTCAGTTATACCTCTCGTTCAACTGTCAGATACTTCAAGCAGTTAGAGCATGAAACAGGTATTCGTGCTATTCCACACGGTATGACAAGTCGTCGGCTGTCGAATTTATAGGTTTCTGTGTGATCAGGTTGTTGAAACAGGTGCTGGGAAACCCTCATTCTCGTACATTAGATGAATTGTGGAAAACAAGCAAGAAGGAAGAATGTGCTTTGAACATGTCAGTCCTACGACTAAACTTTCTGACATGGAAACTACGTTGCATTTAGAACATAACCAGACGTGGCAACATGAACTATAACGATGTGGTGAGGCTCCAAAATCATTTTAATAGAACTTAACCACTGTAGATGCATCAACAACAATCCTACAGTTCTTGTTTCTTAACGTTTATTTATGTAGCGCCCTCTAACGACAGGAGCATGGAATGTGCTGTGAGTTAAAGTTATAAGTTAAGATTAAAACACTACTAGAATTGTGGCGAACACAAAGGTTGTGGCAACAGACAGTGATTTAGATTCCACGAGTCCATGTCATAAATTTGTTAATTGGGACTGGAAACTGGTGTTTTTCACAGTGTCTTTCCATAAGGTCATGAACATATCATAATTAGTTACAGCTGCTAGACTTATTTTAAAACTGTGGTCCAGATCTTTTGCTGTTATATTATAGGACACATCACATGTTCTTCGCCCTACGTTTGATGTTTTATCTCATTTCATTTGTTCTTCATGCCTGATTAGTCCTCGAAGATTTTCTGTTGTTGACATGTCTGATTTATAAATATTTGGTTGAGTTCTATTGCTCCCAATTAATTTCTATCCCTGATTGGAATATTAGCAAATAAACTCCATTTTATCCATATTCTTTAAAGAAATAGCTGCATTTATAAAGTTAGTTTCGTTTGTTAGGAAATAAGAAAATAATGGGTGGGGTTGACGTCGTGCGACCTCCTGAACATAGTTTTAAGAAACTGGCCTTGAGTCAGATCATGACCGATTTATTTAATCACGAACCGAAGAAAAATTCCGTCAGCCATGTTACTGTGGAACCTTGGGAAGAATTATCCTTGAACAAAGGGAAAGCAAAGTCCTTGTTAGATTACTACATACCCACTAAGCCTGGGGGCAACACCCCTCTCCATGAGGTTTGGTAACTTTGGTCCGGGCACTTTCATGAACGTGACTTTGGTACCCTACAGGCCAGTCTGAACAACACACCAAAATGTTTTTGCTGTTGCCTTAGGAAGGCAACCATGCGTGGCGCTGTGTTCGGTTCTAGAGTCTGTGGTTGTAATCAGGTTTCTTTGTAGCTTAACTCACCCCATGTTATAATACTTCCTTACCATCGATAACCCGGAGAGATGTGTTACTATGGCTACAACAAGAAAAGCCTTTGAGTAAAACCAGCTACGAGAGGAGGGGGGGGGGCTGCATACTACAGAACGTGAAGCAGTGAAACTTGTTGTACACAAAAGACGCACCTTAACTGACAGAAGTACAGGTTTTAAATCTAAGATGCAGAGTACATATCAGTTGAAGCGTTCCCCTTACCAAGATCAACAATTATAATTATCAACCCATCAATAACATATTTACCATCTAATTTCACAGACCAGCAGCGATTTTCTTGCTTTCTTCTAGAAATTGGAAAATCTTCTGAGAAAACAAAAGGAAATATGACTGCTGAATGTTCGTAAATAAATATTATATGTAGTGTTATAACAATCACTATTTTACTCCTGTCTGACTAAATAGTGGGATTTAACCGTCACTCTCTCAGAACACACATGGTCTCAAAGCATGGAAATTGTGTTTTTATGGCAACGATTCACGGCTCGGGCAGGCTTGATTAATTCAACTTTGTTTTGTACAATGTGCAGTAGATCTGGTGACATAAATCGTGTTTATATGTAAGAAATTGTACCAGATATAGAGCTTGTCGAAGCTCCTAAAAAATATAATAATCAGTCATAACAACTCTACGTAGGTACACTGTCTAGTCGTCATTAACAGGATCTTTCAGTCACTGAGTGTAACACTGTCTAGTCGTCATTAACAGGATCTTTCAGTTACTGAGTATTACACTCAGTGACTGAAAGATCCTGTTAATGACGACTAGACAGTGTTACACTCAGTGACTGAAAGATCCTGTTAATGACGACTAGACATTGTTACACTCAGTGACTGCAAGATCCTGTTAATGATGACTAAACAGTGTTACACTCAGTGATTGAAAAATCCTGTTAGTGACGTCTAGACATTGTTACACTCAGTGAGTGAAAGATCCTGTTAAAGAAGACTAAACATTGTTACATTCAGGGTCTGTAAGATCCTGTTAAAGAAAACTAAACATTGTTACATTCTGTGTCTATAAGACCCTGTTAAGGAAGACTAAACATAGTTACATTCACTCTCTCTAAGATTTTGTTAATGAGGACTAAACATTTTTACGTTCAGTGTTTATAATATCCTGTTAAAGAAGACTAAGCGTTGTTACATTCAGTGTCTATAAGATCCTGTTAAAGAAGACTAAACATTTTTACGTTCAGTGTTTATAATATCCTATTAAAGAAGACTAAACATTGCTACATTCAGTGTTTATAATATCATGTTAAAAAAGACTAAGCGTTGTTACATTCAGTGTCTATAAGATCCTGTTAAAGAAGACTAAACATTTTTACGTTCAGTGTTTATAATATCCTATTAAAAAGACTAAACATTGCTACATTCAGTGTCTATAAGATCCTGTTAAAGAAGACTAAACATTGCTACATTTAGTGTCTATAAAGTCCTGTTAAAGAAGACTAAACATTGCTACATTTAGTGTCTATAAAATCCTATTAAAGAAGCCTAAACATTGCTACATTTAGTGTCTATAAAATCCTGTTAAAGAAGACTAAACATTGCTACATTTAGTGTCTATAAGATCCTGTTAAAGAAGACTAAACATTGCTACATTTAGGGTCTATAAGATCCTGTTAAAGAAGACTAAACATTGCTACATTTAGTGTCTATAATATACTGTTAAAGAAGACTAAACATTGCTACATTCAGTGTCTATAAGATCCTGTTAAAGAAGACTAAACATTGCTACATTTAGTGTCTATAAGATCCTGTTAAAGAAGACTAAACATTGCTACATTTAGTGTCTATAATATCCTGTTAAAGAAGACCAAACATTGCTACATTTAGTGTCTATAATACCCTGTTAAAGAAGACTAAACATTGTTACATTCAGTGTCTGTAGGGACATGGTAGAGAGACAATTGGTTTAAGATTTCGTGATGTAAGGTTACAGTTTATTATATCGAAATATGTGGTTTTTGTAGGCAGACCAATCTCTTATGCCAGTCTTAGTAAGTAATGAATGACCCAGTGACAACAACTTCTAGTTGTCTGAGCTAAATACAGAAATATACCTGCAGGGACACGTGCTGTGCAGCCTTCTAGGGTTTTGCAGTAACGGAAAAGTTAAAATTTAATGGTGGCCACGCGATTGGGTATTTATTCTCTTTCTCAATTGGAAAAAAGCGAATTTCATATCTTGGCCTCTTTCAATTCTAATATTTTCAAACAAATGGAATATCATTAAAGAGGAGCTGTAATAATTAAAATCTTTTGAGTGTATTTACAAATCATGAAGAAAACATTCTTATTCATCTCGATTATCAAACATACTGAGATTTCGTGGTATCTAAATTACAGGTTTAGAGATAAAATAAAAAAATTTAAAGTTACTTTCCAACTAGCATAACTACAGTAGCTGTAGTTTAGTCAGTCACCTAAGTGCTGGTTTCATGTTACATGTGACAACA
The DNA here is from genome assembly GCF_000517525.1 of Limulus polyphemus. Classification (NCBI taxonomy): domain Eukaryota; kingdom Metazoa; phylum Arthropoda; class Merostomata; order Xiphosura; family Limulidae; genus Limulus; species Limulus polyphemus. The sequence goes on from NW_013669923.1 coordinate 45,997, forward strand.
TTCTTCAGAACACACTAAATCTTCGTACACCAAACTTTTGTTAACAACGTGAGGTGATAGACTACTCCAAACCGGAGATAGCCATCAGTTGTTTAAAGTGATTATAATATCTTGATTCCATCAGTCTACTCTCATTCGAAGAACAGTCTGTTTCGAAGTTTTGCTTCTTTGTTTCGTATACTCGTGTAAAGCTATACAAGAGTTATCTGTGCTTAATTTTGAAATGATAGACTAGAAGGAAGGTAGCTAGTCAACAAAAACAACCGTGAACTCTTAGGCTACTCTAATCAAGCAGTAGGATTTGGCTTTCACACATAGCTCGATTTTTCGGCAACGGGGTGGAAACCAAGGACCCTCGTGTTCATAGACCGGCCCTCTAAAAAAGTAGGCCAAACTGACTCCGTTCGTTTCGATGTTGCTTCTTTTGTTTCACACTTTAATATATATCAATAAAAAGTGCCAAGTAGAAACGTGTCAAGCAACAGGCTGTTTAGTTCACTTGGTACGTGAAGCACACTGTAATACGAGTAGAGCTAACCCTTTTGAGGTTCAGGGTTTACATGCACCACGTGTTTCCAGAAGTCACGATCCATGGGAGGTATAATTGATTGTTAAGCCGACCGACTTCTCTGAGGTTTATATGTTTAAAGAGCAATTACTGAGCTTTCAGTTTTTTTCATAATTGACACAGACAACTAACCCAAACCTAGCGGAGAAACATCTGCCTTTTTAACACGAATTACTCCACTAAGAAAACTGTAACAGTTTTGTTTTTACAGAGTTTTGATAAACATTTTATATAAACACCAGTCAGTATTTAACATTACTTTTACACCACTGCATTTATATAGATGTAGCAGTCAGTGTTTACTAATACTTTTACACCACTGTTTATATATATACCAGTCAGTGTTTACTAATACTTTTACACCACTGCATTTATATAGATGTAGCAGTCAGTGTTTACTAATACTTTTACACCACTGTTTATATAGATGTAGCAGTCAGTGTTTACTAATACTTTTACACCACTGTTTATATATATAGCAGTCAGTGTTTACTAATACTTTTACACCACTGTTTATATATATAGCAGCCAGTGTTTAGTAATACCTTTATACCACTGTTTATATATATAGCAGTCAGTGTTTACTAATACCTTTACACCATTGTTTATATATATAGCAGTCAGTGTTTACTAATACCTTTACATCACTGTTTATATGTCAGTGTTTACTAATACTTCTACACCACTGTTTATATATATATAGCAGCCAGTGTTTAGTAATACCTTTATACCACTGTTTATATATATTTTGCAGTCAGTGTTTACTAATATTTTTACACCACTGTTTATATATATAGCAGGCAGTGTTTACTAGTACTTTTACGCCACTGTTTATATATATACCAGTCAGTGTTTACTAATACCTTGATACCACTGTTTATATATATAGCAGTCAGTGTTTACTAATACCTTTACACCACTGTTTATATATATAGCAGTCAGTGTTTACTAATACCTTTATACCACTGTTTATATATATAGGAGTCAGTGTTTACTAATACCTTTATACCACTGTTTATATATATAGGAGACAGTGTTTACTAATACTTTTACACCACTATTTATATATATTTTGCAGTCAGTGTTTACTAATACCTTTATACCACTGTTTATACATATAGCAGTCAGTGTTTTCTAATACGTTCACACCACTGTTTATATATATAGCAGCCAGAGCTTACTAATACATTCACACCACTGTTTATATATATAGCAGCCAGAGCTTACTAATACATTCACACCACTGTTTATATATATAGCAGCCAAAGCTTACTAATACGTTCACACCACTGTTTATATATATAGCAGCCAGAGCTTACTAATACATTCACACCACTGTTTATATATATAGCAGCCAGAGCTTACTAATACATTCACACCACTGTTTATATATATAGCAGCCAGAGCTTACTAATACATTCACACCACTGTTTATATATATAGCAGCCAGAGCTTACTAATACTTTTACAACCAAATATTGGACTGTTAGAGATAAACCATCTAAAAACCTTTAGATTTTCTTTTTTTGTTTCGTGTACTCGCACAAAACTACACAACCACAGGTATCGGAACCCGTTTTTAGTTTTATTAGCCTATAGACTTACCGATGAGCCATGAAGAGAGAGAGGAGGGGGGGGGGGGGTTACTAAGTTTGTATCAATAACAACATAACAGGTTTCAACACCAATGAATGTTTGTTTGTTTTTTTTATCAGTGTCTCACCAGTAATTTGTATCAAGTATTCCTAGTAAGTTTGTGCTAAGTGAGTTAATTATGCGTTGTTTCTACCGAAATAATTCTATTATTTTCTAAGAAATACAAATTTACTAGAAAAAAAAAACTGGAGAAAAACAACCCACACGGTGAACTGCGACCCACTGTTACGAGGAAATCTAGCCCTATTGAAGTCTTCCTTTAACTTTTTTTTTTCATCCCCTCTTGCACAACTGTTATGAAACCGTGCAACTATTTATCTGAAACTCCAGGAAATACCGGGCAACAGTTGTGATGTTTACTTCGTGACCAGCATGATTGTGTGTAATGAATTAATCACATCAAGCGCAGAGGACAGTACCTTACCACACGCACTTGAGGCGTGACTAAAACAGTGTACGTTCAGTAGTCACGAGTATTGATGAAGAAACAGACAGGCAAATAGAGATAGATAGATAGATGTTGGTTTAGTTCAAAAATGACAGAGTCAGTTCAACATTCGCATAGACTATTGTTAACTTGCTCATGTACGTAGACGTCGATCTTGCGTCTGTGACAGGTTCTTGTTCTGAACAAGAGGAAATCCTCAATAGCTGCGGCTGTAATTAGATCTCAAATCAGTCAAGAGATAGAGCTATGAGCTAGAAGTTTGTACTTGAAAAGGAATAAAACAACAACGCAGATCCATTCTATCAGCCGTTATGCCGCGGCTAAAAATAGTTTAAGTATAAGAATATGTGTAGATACATCCCATTTATAGTAGCTCCGTATACTATTAACTTGTACGAGTATATTTCTGCAGAGAACGTGTCTTTTAGAATAGGATAATTACTTCTTAAGGGATTTGCATGAATTTGTCCAAAGAAGGCTTAACTAGTAAGAATAACGTTGCCGGAATATTGTTTATCTTAAGTTGTCAAATGACAATGAAATTGGCTGAGGCGTACGTTTCCGTTAGGATTAAAAGGTAAATGTTTATGCTACGTAAACCTTGGTTACGTGTTAAATCGTTTTTCTTTTTTTAAAGTACACTGAAGTTTTTGTACGCATTGGAAAGAAGAGAACATAGAACAAGGAAACGATTTCTAGCCACCAGAAGGCTAGAAAATAAGTACATCTGGTGTCACCAAAGGGAGCAACAATTTAGACATTTTCCAAGAACCTTGGTCTTAGATCTTAAGACTGATTACCTGCTACTTGATAATGAAAATATAATAACATTCAACCGGAGAACAACACAGTAATGGTCACTAGATTTAAGATACCTATCTCTAGAGACCGGGTCACTGTACAGGAACAAACATAAAGGTTTCTTCTTTAAGTAGCCCTGAGGCGAATCACGATAAACTGTTAAGTAGAAAACACGTTTTGTGGTAGGGTTGGTTGTTGTTAAGCCCAAAGCAACACAACAGGCTGCTTACGCTGTGAGCACGAATGGTATCGAAACACGGTTTTTACCGTTATAAGTCTTCAGGCTTACCTCTGTACCACTGGGGAGCCACAAGGATGAAATGTTTAATGATGACTTAGAGTAGGATCAGTGTATCTTTCATCTAATCAAAAATCGACCTCTGTAGGGGATTTTGGGGCTCAAGCAATCTGTATAACGTAAGTAAATACTAACACCAGAAGCCCCTAGTAGCTCAGCGGTAAGCTTGAAGGCTAAAAAACGGGTTTTGGTACAGGAGGTGAGCACTAGAAAGACAACCCATTGTGTAGCTTTGCGCTTAACAACAAACAAACAAAACAAACTAACAGTAGCAGTTGTTCTCTTGTTCACAATAGTAGTAAGGAACGTTATATATAACTAAGACACTTTGGATGAAAATTAACTTGAAAGACAAATTTGTAAAATGATGCCTAGTGATAATGATTATCTATTTCGTATTTTATTTACATTTTATGTGCGGTAGTAAGATTATGCATCCTGGGTTTCGATGTCTTTGAAGCGTATAGAGGAGGTCTAACAACAACAAAAATAGTCGACCGGTTTCTTTATCCATGTTGGCCACGACATGTTCTACATCTTATAGTTTTATTCGTATATTTCGAAGAGTTTATTTTTAGCGGAAGTTTCTCATAAGAAACGTATCGGAATGATGTTCCTGACACCTAGTGGGGTCTAACCGAAATGCTTCAACAGTTAAAAATAATTATCTTTATAACGTCATGAAAGAGGTACTTAAAATAGTAAATAAATTAATAAACCTGAATTTAAAATATCGTCGTACAATAACATATAATACGATACATCAAACATAAAATAATTTAATATATATATATATAATAAAGTATATTTTACAATCATCAATTAAATCATGCGACTGTTTTCCTTTTCGAAACTGCGCATGTCAGAAATTTCCCAAGATCGTGTAATTATGAAGTATATTACATTTTGTAGTCATGTTATCAGTCTCAAGTAAACACGGTTTTCAGTTCCCGTAAATAGTAGGGGATGAATATATATGCAGAAGACTTCTTAATTATGTTTAAAAGATTCTATATTTTAGTCGTTTTGTAGCAGACTCTAGAAACCAGATTAAAGGACACTTACACTTAAGATTTATTTCGAACTAGGCCTCAGAAGGAAATTCATTTTTAAGATACAAAGTAACAAAGTCCATTTACTATCAGTAAGATAACATTTCTTACTTTTAATTGAAGCTTCAGTGATTTTTTTCCGTCAATTTATTGCAATTAACTGTAATTTAGAGAAAAAGATGAAAAGAAAATCATAGAGCTGATAGATGTGAGTAAACAAGAGAACTTTAGAATCACGTGATAAAGGAAAAGACACCTCAACTTTTCTTTCAATGTCCAACAAAGAAACCTGTAACAATGGGCCGCGCAGCAAAAGCTAGTGGGTATCTTACAACACTGTCTTCACGGTTGAGTCCCTTCCGGTTAAACGAAGAAGTACTACTAAGGGGAGGAGGGGGGGGGGGGGCTAGGCTTACGAAGTTCGCTTTTTGTAACACCTCAAGCACAATGAATATCCTCAACAATTAGAGAATGAGTCACTGCAAGACTATGTGGTACCAATGAGCTATTGCAGAACAACTGATGTACAGTAAACCCTAAAACTTCGTAACTGTTGTACAGTAAACACTAAAGAACTACATAAGTGTTGTACAGTAAACACTAAAGAACTACGTAAGTGTTGTACAGTAAACACTAAAGAACTACGTAAGTGTTGTACAGTAAACCCTAAAAACTACGTAACTGTTGTACAGTAAACACTAAAGAACTACGTAACTGTTGTACAGCGAAGATTGACTTGATCAGTTACAGAGTGTTTTGTTTTGAGTTACTTGATCAATGATCGGTGAACTTGTGCAAGTAAGTTTATATATTTTTACTCTAGCGGAGACATTTCCGTTTGAGCACCATTTGCAAAGGTACATAGGCCTACAACTTGTAAGTTACAAAGTGTAGAAGCCTGTAAAGAAACGTTAAGGAATAAATAAACCAATCTATTATAGTTACGTGGACTGAAATTTGAATTATATCCACCAGGTAGTTAAGAAGAAAAAAACACCAACATTACATCACTAGAAATAGATGTATATAATTACAAATTCTCAATAAACTGTTACCATGACTACAAAGTTAAACATTCGACGTAGAAAGAGATGTATATAATTACAAGATTTCTTGGTCCACATTCACAATTTTATCTACTAAAAATAGTTACAATCCAATCTAGCAGTATAGAATATTTGGTTAATTTCCGAAATCTACCGACACCATTGATTTAAAGACAAAAAACTTCGTATATAGCGTTTCTATTCCGATGAAAATATTCGCTACGAAACGGTTTTGTACCACTCACAAGAGAACAGGCCATTTTCAAACACATGACTCTACTACTTCATATACATCTCTCTTCAGTTGATGTTGATAGTCTAAGGGGGTGATAAAGATGTGGGGGATGAGAAAAGGGGAACTTAAGTCTGATAAATAGGTAACGTGAGACGATCTCTTTCATCTCAGCGAGCCGAAAATCACTCCGAAATTGGGTCATGATGAGAATAATGAAAAAAAAAAGTTTCGCTGAACCCGGCTTCGCTGGACTCCTCCAACAAAGAGCCAGTCCGTTACTATAAGAATTTTTGAAAACGTGGAGGGAGGGAGTAAGAGATTTCAGCATAATTATTCAGGTAACTATAGTTATCGATACAAACAGACCTTCGTCATGCGCAGTGAATTTACCAGGTTAACAATGAAATAATCTGTAGTATGGTGAGGCAAAAAAACAAAAAAAAACCCAAAAAACAACAGTGACCCACAAATAAACAATCTAATGATTGACTACTTAATTCCGCTTAGCAAGAAATTGTCCTGCTGTAACGAAACAGAGTGCACCCTCTTCTTAGGTTGGTTGACGCATGACCTTCGCAGTGACTATCGCTGCGACCCACTTTCTCAAATTGCGTTTCTTTAGGTTGATTTGCGTTACGTGTTTGGAAATAGTAATTGAAATGACTGTGTTTCTAGTGCATATCATAATATCAGGTAGGTTACTCAAAGAAGATCTGTATATTGTGAATCTTCATCTAAATGTTTAATGGGTATTTAATTTTGAATATATCGTATTGTTGTGGGCTATATTTCCAATGTTATAATTCTGATATTAGGTATAGCCCGCATAATGTTAAGGTAAAGTAAGTTTGTAGGAGTAGGCCTAGGATGTTCCAGGTGACGTCATGAAAATCTAGTAATTTAAGGAAGTATCTCGAAACAAGGCTAGATTATAGATACTAGGATCAGCTAGCAGTGAGTCAGTATTTAATTTTCAGTAGTAGATTGTCAGTAAAGTATTTGGATATGTGTTAGTTATTGCATATATCCACTTATTCGATAGATTAGTGGCGAAATCTGTACAAGTAAGTTTATTTTCACGTTAATCGTAGTACCATTAGCGAAGTATTTCAGTTTGAACGCCAACTGTTAATTTAGGCCTACAACTTAGTACAAGTTACAACTGTGTATAAGCCTGTAGAAACGTTGAGGAAGAAATAAACTAACTTGTTATCGCTACGTGGACTGGACTTCGAATTGTTTTCGCCAAATAATTTAAAGGAACCAATCCAACAAAAGAACAACGTTACAACAATATGATTTTTGCTTCTGCGCAGGTCACGCTGAAGAAGTCAAAGAAGAAGCTTAAGCTATACACAGCCGGTACAAGAAGAAAGGTGTACTGTTTAAGATTATGAAGATAAAGTTAAAAGCATCTTTTTCTCTCGTTTGTGTGCTCATAGTGATAATACATAAAAAAAAAGATTTATCGTTTTGAATTGTAAATTACTTAAAATGAAACTTATAAAATATCATTTTGTTTTAACATCGCTCACTGTCTTAATTTGTAAATGTTTCACGATCTATGGTTAATAGTCTTAATTTGTAAATGTTTCACGATCTATGGTTAATAGTACTAATTTGTAAATGTTTCACGATCTATGGTTAATAGTTTTAATTTGTAAATGTTTCACGATCTATGGTTAATAGTCCTAATTTCTAAATGTTTCACGATCTATGGTTAATAGTCCTAATTTCTAAATGTTTCACGATCTATGGTTAATAGATTTAATTTGTAAATGTTTCACGATCTATGGTTAATAGTCCTAATTTCTAAATGTTTCACGATCTATGGTTAATAGTTTTAATTTGTAAATGTTTCACGATCTATGGTTAATAGTCCTAATTTCTAAATGTTTCACGATCTATGGTTAATAGTTTTAATTTGTAAATGTTTCATGATCTATGGTTAATAGTCCTAATTTGTAAATGTTTCATGATTTATGGTTAATAGTCCTAATTTGTAAATGTTTCACGATCTATGGTTAATAGTCCTAATTCGTAAATGTTTCACGATCTATGGTTAATAGTCCTAATTTGTAATGTTTCATGATTTATGGTTAATAGTCCTTATTTGTAAATGTTTCATGATTTATGGTTAATAGTCCTAATTTGTAAATGTTTCGTGATCTATGGTTAATATTTTTCCGAGCTGAAATATTTTGTCTTCAGTATTTTTTCTCACACGTGGCACAACTTTCACAGAAAGCAAGACCGCCCCTTGGTTGCTCAGTGGTGAGTCTGTTTACTTCGAACGCTAAAAGTCGAGTTTCGATACCCGTGGTGGGCAGAGCATAGACTATAGCCTTTTATGTAGCTTTGCATTTAACAACAATTAAACAAACATACATACAGAGTTACCTGTCCCATCATGATCACGTCAGGTCAGAAATAATATGACAGTAGACGAAACACTTTTAAATTTATTTTCGACGTAGGATTTACATAAACTATTCAGTTTTGATTTTTAAAATCTGATGCTTATATGCCCTTTCGAAATCTTCTTCGGTGTTACCGTTTCGAATTTCACGAAATCTTTGTAAATGCTGGCTGTTTCTTAAGCCTCCCTTCTCATCGAAGGGGATATACAAGTATAGGTCCTTTTTATTTCTCTTACCTATAAGTAAAAGCTTCTAGCGTTCCCCATCATCTCTCCTATTTGACGTCCAGATTGTGCTTTTTTTTTTTCTCACCTTCCCTCCCTTCAACTACACCGCAGTTCACTTTGTAGTTCAAGCCTGGGATAACCTCCAAAGGGCAGCATTTTTTGTCAATGTGCTATTTTTTTCTAAGTGAAAGAAAAACTGTTACCCAGTCTCGCTGTATTCACAAGTAGATAGAGGATTTATTGTCGGTGTAGGGATTGGGGAACTAGCTCTTCAAGCGTGCTAAATGAGGACTTCCGTAGGGAATGTTGTAAAAATGCTTTTTACTAATAGTCTCAATACGTATCACGTGGACGGAAGAGTGAAGGGTAGAGAGAAAAAGAAGTCCCCCAAATGTGCTAAAGATGAAGGAGAAAAGATTGGATCTTTAAATTACTCTCTAGAAACTTTGTAAACAATAACGATAGCCGAGGATCTAACGTTTTGGAACAATAATGGGATAAAAAGTATATATTTATATGTAGGTGTGTATGTATGTACGTTTACTTACATATTTGGTCCCGGTGAGTCAGCAGTTATTTTACTGACACACAACGCTAAAATCCGGGGCTCAATCTCCCGCAGTGGACACAGCAATATTGCCCAATATGGTTTTCCTCTAAAACAAACGAACTTACGCTAATTCTAAAAAACTTGTGTGTGTGTGTGTTTCTGTGTGTAGAGCAAAATGTATTACATAATCAGTTAGAACCTTACATTATGGAGGACTAACTATAATCAAGTTTAGTGTTAAGAGTATTAAGGGTGGATGTGATATTGCATTATATTAAGGCTTAAAATAATTTCTATCACATCTTTCTTTATAGACCCTGATGGCATTTACACTAATAAAAACGTATAACATTATTTTAAGCGTACTTTATCTGTTGTATGTCGCTGCTGACGAGGTCTTTCGCTAAATACCAGAATTCTGTTGAAATGCTTATGCATTTTAGTGTATCATAATTATTTGTATTCGAAGACCTTGTATATAAGATAAAAAATTCGACCTGTGTTAACGTATTACAGTTCACTAGATAGAGAAGTTTATAAACCCTAAATGTGATTTAATATGGAGTCGACCTAAACAATACATAATCATGTTGACATTTGTAAACTATAATTTACGATCTCCCAATATAAGACAATTTAAACTGACCAAAGTATGTTGTTTGGTGAATGTTTTGACGACTTTTAGTAACGAAGACACCTTGCCTCGAGAGATGTTCTTTTTAAGCTCTAGGCACGGCATGGCCAGGTGGTTCGTGCGCTCCACTCACAATCTGAGGGTCGCGGGTTCGAATCCACGTCCCACCAAACATGCTCGCCCTTTCAGCCGTGGGGGTGTTATAATGTTACGGTCAGTCCCACTATTCATTGGTAAAATAGTAGCTCAAGAGTTGGCGGTGGGTGGTGATGACTAACTGCCTTCCCTCTAGTCTTACACTGCTAAATTAGGGACGGCTAGCGCAGATAGCCCTCGTGTAGCTTTGCGCGAAATTTAAAAACCAAACCAAACCCTTTCAGCCGTGGGGGTGTGATTAGATTACGGTCAGTCCCACTATTCGTTGGTAAAATAGTAGCTCAAGAGTTGGCGGTGGGTGGTGATGACTAACTGCCTTCCCTCTAGTCTTACACTGATAAATTAGGGACGGCTAGCGCAGATAGCCCTCGTGTATCTTTGCGCGAAATTCAAAACACAAGCAAATCTTTCTAAACTCACAAAGCAGCACGGCAGTCAACGACCTCTTGCGGCAACAGCTTTTAAAAAAAATACATATGATTTTTAGCGTCACATATTGTTTAAGGTCATGTCATATATAATTAACGGTCTTATAATTTTGCAAATACCCATGATCTATATTCGTATATAATAAATACTATACGATGAAAGTATTAGTGTCGAAGGTTGTTTTTTAAGGTCTCCGGAGATAAGACTCTCCAACCCAATGTTTGTCATATATATATACGCGACAAAGTTCTTATCGCTACCTGTTGGCGCCAGACCGACGAAAATTATGTTGTTTATACACTTTGAGTTATTTCAAATAAAACGAGTCCTGGACAAATACAAGCAGACAGATATAATTATAGTAGCAGTATGAGACGACTGTTGCCCATTTTACTAACGAGTGACTTCTTTTAACTTAATCCATTCAACTTCTTCATCTCCTTAATTTATATTCTCCCAATGGGTCAGCGGTATATTTAGGGGCTTACAACGTTAAAATCCCAGGGTTTGATTCCCCGCTTTGCGAAGAAACAAACCTTGATATACGTATATATATATATAATTCCTCATTTTATCAGTTTGTTTGTTTTGTTGAAAAGCGAAGCCGCATTGGGTTATCTGCTGTGTGGAATCCCGAATTTTAACGTTGTAAATCCTTAAACTTATCGCTGACCCACGGTGGGGGGGGGGGGGGTCGGGGTTCTTTAGTTTACGAAACGTAAACTACGCGACTTATTTAACTAACTTATTTTAGTTTTCGTGTTAAGTAAAA
>NW_013669923.1:57429-66861 GCF_000517525.1 Limulus polyphemus
GGGGGGGTCTCTTTTATCGGAAAATAACTGCATTTATAATCTATTTTGTCTGTAAGAAATTAAACAAGATTCGAAAAATGCTAAAAATATCCTACTTTTATTGAGACTGAAAAGAAAAATTGAAATAAAATTCCACTTACAACGTTGATAAATAGGAGTTGAATCAGGTTTCCACAAATTCTTTTTTTTTTCTGAATAAATTTCGCGAAAAGCTGCTCATAGTCGCCCATAATTTTGAATTTATAGAGTAGAAGGCATTAGTCAACAACACCTACCGCCAACTGTTGTGTGACTGAGTAGTGGGATTTGATTCTCGCTCTTAAAGAGCACCCACAGCCACAAAGTGCTGAGCGCGTTTCTGCAGTAAAATGCATCGCGAAAAACAAACCCCGCTTTGTCCAGTTTCCTTTGAAAAACATATATTTACACAAGTCATAAAAATTGATAAAATATTTGGTATTTTCAACCAGAACAGCACCTTATGCAACACATGAGCTAAACAACCAAACCAAAGCTCAAGCATAGGCATCCCTAATGTAGATTTTGTTTGTTTAATTATGCACAAAGCTACACAAGGGCTATCTGTGCTCTGCCCACCACGGGTATCGAAACCCGGTTTCTAGCGTTGTAAGTCCGGAGACATACCGCTGTGCTACTGGGGGGCCCCTAATGTAGAACCACTGACATTAGACAGTAGTACTCGCAACCTGTGCGATTACTCCTAAATGGGAATGTCTTCAGCAGCATATCGCAGATAGAACCTTCCGATACACAGCCCGATACGCTAATGGCTACATCCGATTAAAGTAAAATAGCTAAAGTTGTGTGAATGAGTTGGATTGAGTGAAACAAATATTAAAGTTAATCAAGTTATTTTAACACCTATATAATTTCAAAATATCAAGATGCGATGCATGCATATAGTGTAGAACGTTATTTATGTATGCCCAATGATTTTCTAATAGTTCGAAGAAAGAAATAAACAAAAAAGGAACATATTATTCGTCTCCTGCTCGCAATATTATCAGACTGCATGTTTAACCCTACATTTTTAATTTTATAATACTTACTTTTCTTACAGTATTAAGGTATGTATTTTTATAACTGAAAAAATAATAACTAACAGAACAGAGTATTTAATCGAGAAACAACTAGAAATAAATACAGTTTCTATCACACATTTTATCTGATTATATAAACACTCACTTTGTGTATACCACACCGAAAATACGTGTTTTGTGATAAATTAAACTTTAACAAACATGAAAAAAATAGATAGTTGAGAAAATCAGGTGCAATGCAAGATACCATTATGAATGTAGTCAAATATTTACAGAACTTTCTATTTGTCAGTCAGTTTTATTTTTTTTTCTATCATTCATCACAATATTTTGCTAACTTCAAGGTTGTACAAAATGACAACAGCGCCGGAGGTAGAAAACGCTGTTAATGCAAATTGGCTATGTATCACGTGATCAACTATGACGTAAGAGGCACAGCAAGCGTACTTTTTTTTTGGTGGCACGTTATACTCGAAGCAATAAGAAAGCGTTGAAAGACTTTTGAAGGTTATTGGTGGCCTAAGGATAAAAGTGGATTCAGAAAATCCTGGTTTGGGAAGATCGTTTCACACACGCACATATATAAGTATATATAGCGAGAAATGGGGAGAAATAACAATCACGTATAAAATTATTTATGCTTAAGGAAAACTAATAGGGTGCACAAACCAGTTTTTGTATTACTTGTATTCTGAGAATATTTTTTCAAGTAGTTTTTCGCTTTAAGAATTATTAGATACATTTAAGAATCATGTGGGCTTTGCTAATTAAATAACAGTACTTTCCTCAGAACACAAAACGTGTCATAGTAAATACAGAACTTAAATATGTTGAGCGCTATGTCAGTCGTTTACACTGTTAATGTTTTCTAAATATCCTGCTAGACTAATGACGTATATATAACCTCCATCTTAACCCAACTTCTTCAGCTGCCTTGCTCAGCTAATGACGTGTATAAAACCTCCATCCTAACCCCTCTTCTTCAATTGCCCTGCTCAGCTAATGACGTGTATAAAACCTCCATCCTAACCCCACTTCTTCAGCTGCCTTGCTCAGCTAATGACGTGTATAAAACCTCCATCCTAACCCCACTTCTTCAGCTGCTCTGCTCAGCTAATGACGTGTATAAAACCTCCATCCTAACTTCACTTCTTCAGCTGCCCTGATCAGCTAATGACGTGTATAAAACCTCCATCCTAACCCCACTTCTTCAGCTGCCTTGCTAAGCTAATGACATGTATAAATCCTCCATCCTAACCCCACTTCTTCAGCTGCCTTGCTCAGCTAATGACGTATATATAACCTTCATCATAACCCCACTTTTTCAGCTGCCTTGCTCAGCTAATGACGTATATATAACCTCCATCATAACTCCACTTCTTCAGCTGCTCTGTTCAACCAACGACGTGCACAAAACCTCCATCGGAACCTCTTCTTCAGCCACTCTGCTGCGCTAATGAAGTATATAACCTCTATAACAACCCCATTTCTCGAGCTGCCCTGTGGATCAGATCAGACAGATATATAACGTGTACCTTAACATCACTTCTTCAACCACTCTGCTGAGCCAATGAGATTTATAATTTCTATCATAACTTATTTATTTAGATACTGTGATGATTTAATGAGGTAAATAATCGTTATCATAACCCCACTTCGTTATCCTGATATCATAACTTCGCTTTTTAAATCAACATGCTGATTTCATAAGACATAAGGCGACCTCTAGAATAATATCCCTTCTCAGACTAACCTGTTGAGATATATATATGTGTATAATTTCCAATGTGAAAATTCTACACAGTTTGTTTTTCCTAATACGGATTTAATTTGAGTCAGTTTTGTAGTTTTTATCAATATTTGCTTCAAACAATATCACATTTAAAGGTTCGTATTTTAAAAAATAGATATTTGTCTATCTGGATATATCACTTAAGTAGAATAATTTAAATGTGAGGTTGGATAATAAATATATTAGTTTCCTTAAATAATCAATGTGTTGGTCACCCTGACTTTGGCGACACCTGTTGATATATTTATATATTTATCTGTTACATTCACCAATAATTACTTTATCTAGGCCTACTTCGTAACACGTGGATAATAATGCTAATACAGAATCTTATGAACTTTCACTGGCAAGGAATGTGATTCAGTAAGATCATTGTTGAATCGCAGAATATAGTACACATTAAATAAATGATAATAATATGCGTAAAAATGTAAAAAATGACTAAGAACGAGAAGTATGATGAAAAAATTTATAATTAGTAACCTCTACTATCTATACAATGTACAAAGTTAGTGAAACAATATTATTCAATAACTTGGTGTGTAACGAGGATGAGCTAGTCGTAAAATGAACCAATAAAAGTTCACAACGGTATCTTAAGGAATATTAAACCCATAACAACCAAGTTTTCCTGTCCAGACAGTCGCAGCTAACAGCTAGGGTATGGAACTGACAAAACAATGCATTCTAATCTTGATAAATAAGAATGTAGAAAACGTATTGTTGTAAGCTATTTGATATTGAAAGCTAATTCTCCTAAGCTAGGAGAAATCTAATGAGATATTATTGTGTTTATGGCCGAAAATATCTTTAAAAACGAAGGTACCTAACTGATGAAACAATGCTTCTTCTCTCGATAAGAAAGAATGTAAGGATACTAAATTTAAGTAGCTATACTTATTTCCAGGTTAACTTGATATTTTTGTTTCGCTGTACGGGATTACCTGGATCTGATCGATATTAGCGCAGTGGTGATTTCGGAAGCACAAAGCTACGCAATGGGCTATTGTGCTCTACCAACCACGACTATCCTCTGATCGGAAGTTAATATTGATATACATCAATACGTATTTTACAATACAAATATTTCGTGTGTCAGTTTCAGCCTACAACGTCAGTGACATGTTGGGCGTTGGGTTCGAAGTCCAAGGCTAATAGATTAAAAAAAAGGGGGGGGGAGTGTTCAGTACCAATGTGCACACACTCACTCTATCACCGACTCACAGGTGTGCACGTGTGGGTAGAAGTATTTTATATGCACATGCACGATCACACTCTATATATATAAAAAAAGAAGCTAAAACTCTACTTTAACAATTGTATATGTCAACGACTCTTAAACATTGTTTTTTTTTTGGTAGGGATATTAAAAACCATTAATCAAAATTGTACACCTTGTACATGATGAAAACCCCATATTTAGTTGTTATCATGTTAAAATACGTTAATAAGAAGAAGCCAGCATCGACATGTGTTTATCTAGATAACTAAATAATAATAATTTAATCATTGTTGTTGTTGTTACGATGTTAACAACAGGCTTACCGTAAAACGTAAAAATTAACGAAACCGTAAACTGAGTTACATCACTCTTATTCTGTCACCACAAGCAGGTGCAACAAGCTGAGGGGGGATTCTGAATCCCCAGTAATAATTTTTCTTGTCAAAGGGTGTTCTAAAGTGACTGAACCCGTCTGTGTGAACTTTGACAAAAAGGAGGAAAACTATTTAAAGCTCTGGATACAACTGTAGTAACCAACAGTTATAGTGGTGATTTTAAAGTGAGTATCACAACATTGTATTGTAATAACAGAGTAGAGGAGAATAATTTGTCTTGTCAAAGGTGTTCTTTCTAAAGTAATTGAACCCGCCTGTGTGAACTTTGACAAAAAAGAGACAATTATTTAAAGCTCTGGATACAACTGTAGTAACCAGTAGTATAACGAAATTTTGTACATAGGTTTGACTTGTTTGAATATATTATTTTAAAACAAGTGGATTACGTTCTATCCGTTTATTATTGAAATTTATAGCCAAAATCACAGAACCTACTGTAAAGAATCGTTGCACTATAAAACCTGACACTCACCGATTACTCAGTTATACACTGGATACTTCATTGATTACTACTTCACTCACTCTGGCATTTATACCATTTTCATTTTCTACTTACTATACGAAACTTTTAGATCATTTTATCAACATCATGATCAGCCTCCACTAGCAAAAAACATCTAAAATTAAATATTAAAGGTATGTTAAAAATAGTGAAAGTGCAGTTTAAGTAAAACTCTTTATTTTGAATAAAACTTTTATCAGGCTCGTAGTTTTTTTTGTTTTTTTTCTCTCTCTTGGGAATCTGAATTAATAAGTTGTAAGCCATTCAAAGAAATGTCGCAATCTATAGAAACAAAAAAAAAAAAAAAGTCCTAAAACCCTCCAGACCTGTTCCATTGGCTACGTAGGTTATTAATATATACACGTGCTGTTTACATACACGTGTGCGCGTGTATGATAGGCGTATATAGGACGACGAACTTTTGGATTAAACGCTAAAGGCTAAAGTATTCGAAAGCAAAGAATGGGCAGTGAGTGCTAACATGCACCAAATGAGGCCCTATGGGGATTCGTAATATGTTTCGAACGATATTTGGTGACTTTTTTAAAGCCAAGTGGTTTTTGTTTTATATTGATCAGGTCTGTAATGCTGTGGTCATTTTTGTGTGGCACCAATGGACTTTGGAGTGTCCGATTTTTATAAAAACTGTTGAATAGAACCAAAACTCGAATTACTTTCCTATTGAACTGACTTCACCCAAACTTGGCACATTTTAGGTTACTCATGCGACGCTACTCAAGGGCTATCAGCGCTAGCAGTCCCTAATTTTGATAGACTCAAGGGAATACATTTAGTCAACAGAACCCATCGCCAACTCTTTGGCTGCTCTTGTCTGACTGTTTAGTGGGATTTTACCGTTACCTTTATACAATACCCACGATTTGTTGCTGTTGTCGGTAACGGGACGCAAACGCTGAATCCTCAGGTCCCAGTTTTGTTAGATAGAAACCATTATTACTCACTACTATATGCCCGAGGAATCGTATGCCTACTGTACAAGTCGTTCTTTTAGACTCAATAACATACACCACTAGAAAAATAACAATAAAAAGTAAACAAAATAATTTTGTTGAAACATAAGCTTAAACACAGAAAATCAGCCATGAGAAAAGCAAAAAACACCCTATCAAAAACATAAGTTTGAACACAGAAAAATCAACCACGAGAAAAGCAAAAAAACACCCTATCGAAAACATAAGTTTAAACACACAGAAAATCAGCCACGAGAAAAGCAATAAACACCCTATCAAAAATATGATTAAACACAGAAAAAATCATTTACGAGAAAAGCAAAAAACACCCTATCAAAAACATAAGTTCAAACACAGAAAGTCAGCCACGAGAAAAGCAAAAACACCCTATCAACAACATAAGTTTAAACACAGAAAATCAGCCGTGAGAAAAGCAAAAGAAACACCCGAAGAAAATATTAAACAGGGAGTGTTAACTACTGGTATAGGTATACAGCGCAGATAGCCCTCGTGTAGCTTTGCGCGAAATTCAAAACAAACCAAACCATATAGGTACACAGACGCACATACACTTCAGAGTTAGGGGTCATTCGCCCCTCTACTATGCTACGGGTTGAGCATTCTGTTGAATACAAAGTACAACCACCAATTTATTATAATAACAATAAGGATAATCCATTGGTTTAAGACTTCCCCGTGAAATGGACCGGTTCCCTGGTGGTTTGTAATTTAGGTTTGTGTTTATAAACCCGTGTTATACAACTCTGGAGGAACGAGAACACTACGTACTTATAAACAGGGTGGCTGAAAGCAAATACTAAATGTAGGCTAGTTCACGTTTGGCTGGTTTGGGGACTCGTGTGACGAGGACCTCCAACTGTAAACAAAGACTATTAAGCTATAAATTACTACTCCATGAGTTTTTTTTTACCGGCCACAAGGCCGTTTCTAAACCCACCTCGTATATCTGACACACGAGAGCAAGCTGTCACAAGACTGAACTAAACACATACATAGAGGCTGGGTTGCTATGTCGTTTGATTCACTGCCGTACTGATTTTACTGCCCATTTCTGGGTTTTTAATGTAGACACAGGTCAATCTGTACAACGAGGGGAGATTTTAAACAGCGGTAGGTGTACAGTGAACGTATTACACGAGCTATATATATTATGTTGCCTAGACTACAAACATTACAGGTAGGTTACCACCAAACTGTACACGCATTACTTGTATTACAAGCTGTATCCATCACGTGCCTTACAACCTGTGTGATAAAACGTCACGTGACTTACAGGTTGTGTGATTCAAACTGACGTGCCTTACAGGTTAATGCACACGTCACGTGTCTTAAAGGCTGATACACACGTCACGTGACATACAAACTGTATGATACACACGTTACGTGCCTTACAGGCTGTGTGATTCACACATGACTTGCCTCACAGGCCGTGTGATACACTGATGCATACATCACGTGTCTTACAGACAGTGTGAGACACACATCACGTGCTTTAGAAAATGTGTGAAGAACACATCACATATCTTACAGGCTAATACATACATAATGTGCCCTATAGGTTGTGATACACACACACCACGTGTCTTATAAACCGTGTGATAACACATCACCTGCCTTACTACTGATACACACATCGCGTGTTCTACAGGCTGAAATACACAGCACGTGCTTTATACGCTGTGTGACAGACACATCACGTGTTTTATAGTCTAATACACTCGTTATATACTTTCCAGGTTGTATGATAACACATCTCCTGCTTTAAGGTGTAAGACAACCACGCCATCACGTGTACAATCTCGCATTGAAGTTAAACAATAACAAAGAGTACGTGATATACGACTTCTGGTAATGATGGTAACGGTAAAACTGATATCAGTAGTGATGCAAAAAAGGAGAAATGCCACTGATCAAAACGACATGGGTAATAGTGAAAACGTTTCTGCTGGATGTTTTTTGTTGCTACGGGAAGAACCGGTGCCATTTTTGGTGTACCAATTTCCCACACTTTACATTATTAAGGGTTCTATTGTTTTCTTAGAGATTCGTCATACACACATTAAAGGTATAATACTGTTGCGACAGCAGAGGTCACGCGACGCTGGGAACATGCGCGCTGGAGTTCCTAGAAGGATCATGACTTATCGAGGAACCTCACGAATGTTCCAGTGTTTGCTAGACGCCCTCTTTTTTAGTATATTAGCTTGGCAAAGAAAGCCAGCGATAAAAGAATTACAGATATGCAGATAGATTGAAGATAAAGACAGTTGAGTCAAGCGAACAGTAGGCGCCGTAAGAAACGTGTGTGAATCACTGTGATTTATAGCGTTTGTTATAAAGGTTGTTAAGATTAAAGTGACTGTAGAAATTCTGTGTATTACAAAGTTATATCGAGAAACAATAAACTAGTTTTAATTAAAAAAGGACTTTTGTCGTTCAAGTTCCTCGCAACAATACATAAAGATAAACTACAGTTTAAACAGAAAGGGTTTAACTAATCACGATATCATTACAGTAGCTGGTGTGTTCAAGGTCAACAAAGTCATATCTTGGTAAGCCTAATCAGGAGATAATTAAAATTTAGAACTGTGTTTACGCGTAGGAGAAGGAAGGTTGGTAAGAGGGGGATAAGAAGTTTGTAAACCGTACAATTAAGGAACGTTGTCTGAAAGAAAAGTTTTTTTCTTCAGTATTAAAAAAAATTATGATGTGTTTTCACTTGAAAGGTTCAACAAAATCCTAAAACTAAATTATTTCTATTTCAAGTTTTGTTTTGTTTTAATTTGGACAAACGTCTATAATTCCCAGATAATTCAAAGTTTCGTTACTGATCATTTTCTAAACCATACCGACAAAAGATTATAAAAATTATTCAAATCACTCTCCTTAGATTTTTGTGTCACACAAAGGATCTTGCGCCATCTGTTGGAAATTAATCTTACACTGAGAAAAAAAAAGAATCAATATATTAAAAAACTGCCTATGATATCACTAAAGTGCAAAGTTCATAACAGAGACTTATACTTAAGAGTGGTATACAAAAAGACATTTTATAATAAATAACTTCATATCAAAATCTCACAAAAGATTCACGCTAAACACAATAGAAAGGTAAATCATAATAGTCATTAACTACATCAGACTAGGTAGATTACACCAGTAACCCTACTAAGTTAGGTTAGTAAGGTACAGCAAAGTAATCAGTAGCCACATCAGACTAGGTAGATTACACCAGTAATCCTACTAAATTAGGTTAGTAAGGTACAGCAGGGTAATCAGTAGCTACATCAGACTAGGTAGATTACACCAGTAACTCTACTAAATTAGGTTAGTAAGGTACAGCAGGGTAATCAGTAGCTACATCAGACTAGGTAGATTACACCAGTAACTCTAATTAATTAGGTTAGTAAGGTACAGCAGGGTAATCAGTAGCCACATCAGACTAGGTAGATTACACCAGTAACTCTA
>NW_013669923.1:67706-69359 GCF_000517525.1 Limulus polyphemus
TAGTAAGGTACAGCATGGTAATCAGTAGCTACATCAGACTAGGTTAGTAAGGTACAGCATGGTAATCAGTAGCTACATGAGGCTAGGTTACTAATGTACAGAATGGTGATCAGTAGCTATACCAGGTTATGTTTGTAAGGAACAACATGGTAATTAGTAGCTACATCATAATAGGTCAGTAAGGTAAAGCATGGTAATCAGTAGCTATATCAGAGTAGGTTAGTCAGGTACAGCATGGTAATCAGTAGCTACACGAGACTAGATTATTAAGACACATCATGGTATTCAGTAGCTCTAACAGACTAGGTTAGTCTGTACCAGACTAATCAAGTAAGGTACACTATGGTAATCAGTAGCTATACCAGACTAGGTTAGTAGCAATTACTGCATGGTAATCAGTAACTATACCGGACTAGGTTAGTAAGGTACAACATGGTAATCAGTAACTATACCAAATATATTTACTGCATGGTAATTAGTAGATATATCGGTCTAGGCTACAAAGATACAGCATGATAATCAGTAGCCATACCGGACTAGGTTAGTAAGGTTCAGCGTGGTAATCAGTAGCGCTACATCAGGCTAGGTGAGTAAGGTACAGCATGGTAATCAGTAGCTGCAGCAAACTAATTTAGTAAGGTACAGCATGATATTCAGTAGTTATATCAGTCCTTGTTAATATCAAGTCCTGCATGGTAATCAGTAGTTATAACGGACTAGGTTAGTAACGTACAGCATGGTAATCAGTAGCTACATAAGACTAGGTTAGTAAAGTACATAATGGTAATCAGTAGCTGTATCAGATTAATCAAGTAATGTACAGTAGTGTAATCAGTAGCTATAGCAGACTAGTTTAGTATGGTACAGCAGAGTAATCAGTAGCTATACCAGACTACGTTAATATGGTACAGAATCGTAATTAGTGGCTACATCAGACTAGGTTAGTAAGGTACAGCATGGTAATCAATAGCTACATCAGACTAAATTAGTAATACAGTGTGGTAATCAATAGCTACATAAGATTAGGTTAGTCAGGTACAGCATGGTAATCAGTAGCTACATCAAACTAGGCTAGTAAAGTACAGCATCGTCATCAGTAGCTTCCTGAGACTAGGTTACTGAGGTACAGCATGGTAATCAGTAGCTATACAAGACTAGTTTAGTGAGGTACAGCATGGTAATCAGTAGCTACACCCGACTAGGTTTGTCAGGCACAGCATGGTAATCAGTAGCTATACCTGAATAGATTAGTCAGTTACAGCATGATAATTAGTAGCTATAACAGACTAGGTTAGAGTATACCACACTATACTACTAAGGTACAGTATTGTAATCAGTAGCTATGGCAGTCTAGTTTAGTAACGTACAGCATGGTAATCATTAGCTATACCAGACTAGGTTAGTAGCAATTACTGCATGGTAATCAGTAACTATACCGGACTAGGTTTGTAAGGTACAGCATGGTAATAAGTAGCTACATAAGACTATGCTAGTAAGGTTCAGCATGGTCACCAGTAGCTACATCTGACTAGGTTAATCAGGTACAGCATGGTAATCAACAGCTATTCCAGACTAGTTTAGTAAGTTACAGCATGGTAATCAGTAGCTATACCTGACTAGGTTAGTAAGGTAGAACATGGTAATCAGTAGCTA
>NW_013669923.1:70347-74216 GCF_000517525.1 Limulus polyphemus
AGGTAATCAGTAGCTACATCAGACTAGGTTTGTCAGGTACAGCAAGGTAATCAGTAGCTACATCAGACTAGGTTAGTAAAGTACAGCATCGTCATCAGTAGCTTCCTGAGACTAGTTTTGTGAGGTACAGCATGGTAATCAGTAGCTACACCCGACTAGGTTTGTCAGGCACAGCATAGTAATCAGTAGCTATACCAGACTAAGCTAGTAAGGTACAGCATGGTAATCAGTAGCTGTAACAGACTAATTTAGTAAGGTACAGCATGGTAATCAGTAGCTATATCGGACTAGGTTAGTAAGGTACAGCATGGTAATCAGTAGCTACATAAGACTAGGTTATTCAGGTAGAGCATGGTAATCAGTAGCTGTAGCAGACTAATTTAGTAAGGTACAGCATGGTGATCAGTAGTTACACCAGACCTTGTTAGTAGCAAGTTCTGCATGGTAATCAGTAGTTATACCGGACTAGGTTAGTAAGGTACAGCATGGTAATCAGTAGCTATAGCAGACTACGTTAGTATGGTACAGATCGTAATTAGTGGCTACATCAGACTAGATTAGTAAGGTACAGCAGGGTAATCATTAGCTGTATCCGACTAGGTTAGTAAGGTACAACATGGTAATCGGTAGCTACATGAGACTTGGTTAGTCAGGTACAGCATGGTAATTAGTAGCCATACCGGATTAGGTTAGTAAGGTTCAGCATGGTAATCAGTATCTATACCGGACTAGGTTAGTAGCAGGTACAACATGGTAATCAGTATCTATACCAGACTAGGTAAAATAAGGTACAGTAGTATTGCAGGTGCCACACAAGAAGTGAGGTCCACGATGGTAATTATTTGCCACAAGAGATGACGCTAATACTGTTCAGGATATGTAGCCACACCAGATAATGTTGAAAATGTATAGCATCTGTAGCCACACCTAATGACACTGGTAGTGTATAGCATCAGTAGTCATATGTGATGACGCTGGTACATTCAGCATCACTAACTACACTAGACGACGCTGTTACTGTAATACAAGTATTTTAAGTTCAAAGCTTTGTTTGACAAGTGTCAACATAAATTAATTATAATCTGCTGATATTATCCGATTGCTCATGTTCTAAAACCTTTTCATCTTCTAATATTATTTCACTTAAACGACCAATTAATTGGAATATAGTATATGCTCTACATATTCTGTTGTTTTTTTTTGTAAGAGTTTTGAATTTAAGATTGATTTCAGAATCTGTTTGAAGCTTATGATAAGTTGTCTTTAACTATTTGATTACATATGGCTTTAATATTAGGACAAACCTTTTCTATGTTTATTCGACTCTCTCTCCGATTATAGTGATTATTACTAACAATATCACAATTATTCTTAGCAAAGACAAAAATACATATTGTAGTACCATGTTTTATCATTGGGAGAGTTCTTTCGGACTATTTAGTAAAAATGATGCTAAGTCCAGTTTACGTAACAATAACGAAATCATTTATTTCTTTAATAACGTTTGCCACAGGTTATGTTCGCTTTCACACAAGTTGTGGGCCTCAGTTTACAAACAACGTTTCAATTACACTAATTTATGTCTTACTCCTAGATAAACTTTATGAAAAAATACCAAAGCTAATCAATCAATAAAAAAACATGCCAACTAACTCCCAGAGGATCTAAAGTGACGCAATAAATCTCACTGGGAAGTTACTAACATCACATTTACTCATTAATGGACTATTTCACTGTGTCGCGTATTTATATCGTGCTCTTTATTTTACATAGTACATACACACACACATAAACTTCTAGATTCCTAATTTGCATGAATTTCTAGATATTCCGTCAAGCGCTCTCTACCAAACAAACATCTAAATTAAAATATCAAAAATATAGCTTAGAACAATATCAATGCTTTTATTGGACGAAATCACGTTTGCATTTTTAAGCCTAAAATTAAATAGGCCTAAAGTTCAATTTTGACTCAAGACAGTGGATTAGCCTGAATAAAGTGGAATAATAGGGTATGACAACAAGCTCTACTCGAACTGTCGCTTACAGGATTTTAGGTAGTAAAATGGGTTCGTTTTAGAGGTAAAAAAGAAATGACCGCAATGATCGAAAATATTTTTGGTAATCATACACTTTTAATAACAAGAAAAAGGAATAAAGAATTAAATACCAAGATGTCGATTCCAGTAAGTGAAGGGTATGTGGTGTTCCGAAATTTGGGCAGATTTGAGTTGTTTGCGCTCACGTCAAGTGCGTGATTTGGTATGTTTTATATAGTATTTGGATGAATTGTAATTTGCGAAAAGTAATATATTTGTGTGATTGTTCTAGGAATATATTTTTAATTCAAATATTTTTTCATTCGTCACCATGATTATCTTTATGTGACTTGATGAAAGCACAGTGAAGGTGAAAACATTGTCAACAAATCTAGAAATATCTGAAAAATCTTGTAACTAAATTTTTTATCGTAAAACTGTAACTACAATAAAATTCTGCAAAATGTAGTGAAACTGCGTCTTGGAAATTTAAGATAGAAAAATCGTGAAAAAATAACCCATAAAAGGCACCTATAGGCCTATTGATTTTTGAAAATGTTTAATTTGTGAAGGAATAAGCCATAAAAGGCACATTTATTAAGTTTTGTAGGCGTTTCTGTCGGAGGTTTCATTTCTGGAGATTATTCATAAGGGTTCTTCCCGTTTTTTTAACTTACCGCTTATAAATAATCTTATTTCTAATAAGAAATTTCTCTCTTTTTTTAAAAATGTCGTAGGACGTAATCAGTAGTCGTATCCTTGTCATGAAAGTGGCAGCTTGAAATACTTAAAACTTCACATCTGCGAAACTAAGTATGCTTCATCATGTTAAATTTTATATAAAAATATAAATACAATTAATAAGAACCAAAACTTGGAAAAGTTTTTTTTTTAAAAAGTCAGTTGACCAGGGGAATTGGCACCCCCAATATCACTTTTCGGGATTAAGAGTCGTCAGACTATTGCATAATACAAATTTTATTTTATGCTATAGCTATGAGTCTCGTCCATTGGTCTTCAGTACCTTGTTTGTTTATTTCGGAAATTAGCGCAAAGCTTCTCAAAAAGATATTCAATTTCAACTAATATAGCAGAGAAGACAACTAGTGAGTAGCA
The DNA here is from genome assembly GCF_000517525.1 of Limulus polyphemus. Lineage (NCBI taxonomy): Eukaryota > Metazoa > Arthropoda > Merostomata > Xiphosura > Limulidae > Limulus > Limulus polyphemus. The sequence continues at coordinate 73,503 of NW_013669923.1, forward strand.
TCTACTGCCAACTATTAGGCTACTCTAATGAAGTCTTAAGGTTTGACCGTCATTCCTATAACGCATGCACAACCCTAAAGTGCCGAGAGTGCTTTTCTTTTCTTTTTTAAGGTAACTAACATGAACCATGAACCCATAGTCCGGCACACTAATCACTAAGCTACGCCTGGCCCACAGCAGTATCTAATTAAGCATTTTATTAGAGACTTTGACAAAACGATAATAAAATAAAATATTGTTGCGTCAGCGAGGTCACGTGACTAGTATCACGCCAGAAATATCCTGTTCCTTCAAGAATACCCTAGCATTTACTAGATATGGGGGTAGTCTGGTATATATAAGATGGTCACAAGTGTAGTGAGTAATTGAACTGCAGTCAGAGAGTATTGTTGAAATTGAACACGTTCGTTGTTATAGCGCGACTGTTGAAATTAAGTGTATCGTAAAGTTGTATTCGGAAAGAATAAACCAGTTTTATTTAAGAAAGGACTTGTGTCGCTAAAGTTTCGTCGGAACGAATTTACGGTAAATTAAGTAACGACTGGAGGCGTAACAAATTGGTGTCAGGAGTGGGATAGAAAAAAAATGGAAACGAGAAGCGGCAAATCAAACTACAGCCTAGCAGACTTGATGGCAGCAATACAAGAACAGCAAAAGAAAAGAAACAAGAAGAGAAATTACAGCAGTTCTTGGAGGAAAAAGAAAAGAAACAAG
>NW_013669923.1:74922-77788 GCF_000517525.1 Limulus polyphemus
CGTTCGTTGAGAATTAAGTTGAAATTAAGTGTATCGTAAAGTTGTATTCGGAAAGAATAAACCAGTTTTATTTAAGAAAGGACTTGTGTCGCTAAAGTTTCGTCGGAACGAATTTACGGTAAATTAAGTAACGACTGGAGGCGTAACAATATGGTCATACAGTTCTTCTGATACCTTAAGGTTTCCCCTTGTGGAATACACATCTGATGCTACTGGGATTTGTGGGAAACAGCTTAGACAGAAAAGTAGAGACTGAGTAAATGATGAAGCAGAAAAAGCCTGTCAGCATCACTTCGAAGACCATAGTGAATAATCATCTGTAATAATAGCGACAAATGTTTCCTACACCAAAGACAGGAAGAAACTTGATTAACCCTTCACAGTCAATAACATTCTCAATAAGTCCTGTGGAGAATTCAAGTTTTCCATTAGGATGAAACTGGAAGCCATTAAGCCTCTGAATTGATGAAAGCAATGAACTGTAAATAGACAGACAGCGCCACCAACATAATACTTGCAACTGACTCGCACGCAGTATTGCGAAAATTCAGTGAGGTAGGACTCCAGAATGATTGCAAAAAGCAAAACAACGGAATGGTTATTATAAGAACTTATAAATGAAAGTAAAGAAGAATGAAATGATATGTCTAGTGAGGCCATCATCTGGATGTATGTGCCAGGCCATGCAGGGATAAGGCTAAATGAAGGAGTTGACAAGCTCACAGAGGAAGCCCCTGCATCAAATCCTGTTCAACTTTATTAGAAGGATATCGATCTCCTCTATACTAATAAGGTGAAAATTGTAACCATGAAAAGTATTAATCAACATTCAGGTGGTGTAGCTAGGAAAAGTAAAATATGACGAATCAGTTGGGTTCTATACAGACAGAGGGAGGCCACTGGAAACAACACCAAACGAATCCTCTTGTACTCCTGTGAGACAGCCGGCTTCCACATGGAATTGTCATCTAGTACTCATTTCAGTGGAACACCTTATAGCGACTGAATATTAGGTCTGGTATTAAAAATGGCAAGGCCTTTTTTTAATCCGAAGAAAACAAGTATTTCCTATTTAACAAAATTAGAGAAAATACTGGTTGTGATATATTGTGCAACAGAAGTTCCCAACCTTTTCTATCTAGGCCCCATAAGTATAATAATTTCTCCTTGCGCCTCTCCTCTGCCCCATTTGAGAATATAGGCCAATAATTTATCCGTTTTCTCATCCCCCGTTATCCATCACCTTAATATTCTAGTCTCTCCTGGAGATCTGTTTATTCAGCGCCCCTAGGTTTGAAAAAACGGCAGTACAGTGTCTCGTGCTTATCATCATTGCTCTAGCTAATAGTAATCACCCTTAATAATTAAACCTAAGTCCATTAAATTTTAACGTAAGTACGGGATATATAAAAAAAAAGAGGAAGAAAGAGAAATTCAACATTATTAAAATGTTCTTTTTCTGTTGAATGACCTCCCCCCTCTTTTTTAATGATCAAGCGTTTCAACGGCAACTATATTTATGGTCAGTTATTTTTCTTTTTTCTAAGGCGGTAATCACGCTACTTATACTTTGAAATAAACCACTCGTTATATAATTATATTCAAGATTTTGAGAGAGCGAGAGTTATTCAACTGACTCATGGTAGAATATCAGTAAACCTCAAACAGTTCTGGTTAAGTTATACGATATCCCGGACCTGAACACTAGGGGCACGTAATCTTGCACGCGGCTTTAGCGATAATTACCTTTCGGAGCGCCACCACTTGTTGATAACTTACAGACAACCTTATCACTTGGCACATGTCGGAGATTGAACTTCCTGTCCCCCCCCCCCTCTCCCCATCATCAGCTGTCTTCAGAAGAGAACGTAAACACGAATATTTAAGGCCAAAGGCAGTCACGTGACACAAACCAGCCATACAGAAGCACTTGAGCAATTCCGCCATGCAACACGGATTGAAAGTGCTTCTGTTTAATATGTAGCCCTCGATTATTTTATTAACAAAAAATGTGAAAACCGTTTTATAATGTCGATTTGTTTCATTTTCTACATATACATATTTGTTTTTTCAACTATAAACAAATTATAGGCCTAAAATTTATGATAAAAATCATGTAAAGTGTAGGATAAAAGCCTTCGTTCTACGTGATTTTTATTATAAATGTTAGGATTGTTAGTGAAAACTGAGTGTTCTTAGAAACGAATGGTAATAATCTGGCTCACGTGAATCAAGTTCTAAGCCTTTTTTCTACGTAACACTGGTTAAACTGCCTGACGAAGGGCTTCTGCACGATACAAGTAATAATACAGTTTTTGTTATAGATGTGTGTTTTACCAATTCTGGAACACTTTTTTGATTATTTTTCCACGTCTTGCGGTATTTTATAATTCTACTGTGTGTAAGTTCTATTAGAAACGAGTGATAATAATCTGGCTCACGTGGATCAAGAGTCACGTGACTAAACCAAAATTATGGAACAAAATAAACAGAAAATGTTGGTTGACTAAGTTCAAAATGTCCAACAGATGCAGAAACAGTTTTATTGCTATGACATCACTACTTCAATAAAAAGTTTAAAAATATATAAATAATTTCAAACTGAAAGTTTGATCCACAGATTTTAAATTTAGTCAACTTATCTGTTAGAATTTTGATAAGTGTTACATAAAAAGAAACATTTATGCCGAGTGTTTTCTTAAATATAACTTTCATAGATGGGATGATAGATTGTTTGTTTTGAATTTCGCGCAAAGCTACACGAGGGCTATCTGCGCTAGCCGTCCCTAATTTAGCAGTGTAAGACTAGAGGGAAGACAGCTAGTCATCACCACCCACCGCCATCTCTTGGCTATTCTTTACAACG
>NW_013669923.1:77999-79366 GCF_000517525.1 Limulus polyphemus
GGTGGGACGGGGATTCGAACCCGCGACCCTCAGATTACGAGTCGAGTACCCTAACCACCTGGCCATGCCGGGTTTTGGGGGATGATAGAATTAGTCGGAAACTATTTGAGCTTTTCCTGTGGATTTTTTCAACTGCGCAACTATATTTTAACTTCATTTTTTAGTACATGACGCCTTATTGCACCTCATATATACGGACCTAGTAACAAATGACCCAAAAAATAAAGAATATTTCAGTAAATACATTTATTTACAACTCTAGAATGGAATTTTATAATCTTAAATACATTTTTTCAAATACTTATACACTTGAACTTACTTATATAGGTGAATTTTCAACTGCACAAATATTTTTACAGGTGTACAATTTGTGATCAATTGCATTCTAGCAAAACATCTGAAAACTATTTTCGAGTAAATCGTGCCTGCCTGAGTGTGCAAAAGTAAACCGTTTTAGCCTGTGTGCTGAGGCCAGGCCGACACGTCGTCCACTCCAAGCAAATGATCAGGCTTAACTTTTAGTCTACTTCTTCAATTAAACGTAACTTATTCACCAAAAGACATTTTCTGAGTCGTGACAAGAAAACACGAAAAATTTCAGGGATTGAATAGAATGTTTCATGTTGCTGGAACTATGAGGTGGTAGATGTTAAACAAGAAAAACACGTTTATCTGCCCTACGTCTTTCCAGTGGAGCTAAAGTGAAATCAGCGCCCTCTAGTTTCAACGTACTGCTTTCTCTCATTGAAGGTTTAAAAATAGTCACTACTAATTCACTGCAAACAAATTTTTATCGTGTGTAGACCAGTTTTTGTTACTAGAGATTTTTTTTTCTGTGAGAGAAATGTGCTTTTCTCAAATATTAAAATTTTCAACCGGCAAACATCAAAGAAATTTAATTACACGGGTACTGAAAAAAACAAAACAAACTCGTTTATTAAATCATGGTGAAACTTAACTCACACGAGAAAAAATTGAACTTTTACTTTTAATACAAAAGTTCTTTAATCTCAGAATTTGACGTTAGAATTTGAGTTACACAGAGTGAAGGGACTAATTTTCAGGAAAGATATAGAATTTCTATTAAACACAGCAGGGTCTTTGTTAAAAAATGAAGTGGGTCGGCTTTTGTTTTTACGTCCGTTTTTTAGTAATGAGTTCATATCTTGAACTTAGTCTCATTATTAACAGACTGTCAGTGTTGTTAAAATACTTTTTTTTTGTAGAAGATATTAATATAAACATGTTTCGTTATAGATGAGTGTCTGATGATATGAAAATTATAAATATTATATGCGTAATATATATACATATTGTTGCGTCAGCGAGTCACATGACTACAGTGACGCCACGTTTCTAGAACTATC
>NW_013669923.1:79404-80461 GCF_000517525.1 Limulus polyphemus
CCAGTTGTATTTAGTAAAGAACTTGTGTCGCTAAAGTTTCATCAGAACGAAGTTACGGAAAGTTAATTAACAAACGGAGACGTAACAATATATATATAGGACACCAAAGCAACCAATCATTAGAGTGGGAAGGCAGATCACTATAATGACTTTACGATCACACAATCTCACGTGTAGACAGTCACAGGAGTTAATATAAGATAACCTAGAAACACTTACGAGTTAAAAACACTGAATTATGTTACAGAAAATTAGTGTTCTATGGACATTCTTTCCGAGTTTGAAGATTATAAGACATGCCAGCTTCTATTATCCCAACTAGTGCATTTTTTATTTGTTTTTTAATGTCAATCCTGAAGCAGGAAAATTTAAGGAAATTATGATTTTTTTTTCTGGGATCCGTACCAATTATTTTATAATTCAGTAGCTCTGAATATTGCCCTAAGTCTGGAGAAATTCAAATTAATATATCCAATGTGTATCATATATGTAAAATATTGTAACAATTATTAAATTGAAATACGTTAGAATTAAAATGAATTTTAATTAATTATACAAACCATAACAACTGTTGTTGCATCAAAATGCTTATAAGTTATATAAATAGTGTTCCGACCTCTACCGTGTTTGTTGTATCTCAGCCGGCCTGAAGAGCTCTGGTTTGAGCGAAACGCCTCGTCGTCCCTTTATTTAACTTACTTCTTAAATTATTATATCTTTCCTCTTGGTTCTTCTTTCAATTTTCTGACTTTCATTTCTCTTTCATTCTTATTTGTCTTCTTTTAATATTTTACCTCATTCTTCTAACTTTCTGTCTCTTTTTCTTCTTTTCTATGTCATTTTTTCCGACTTTCTTCTTTTTTTTTTGTTATTTTTAATGCCCTGTCTCATTGTCTTGTCATCTCTAGCAGATTTCCTATCTAGCTTTGTGCCCGTGTGGTCATCTTGAAACTTGGAGTTTAGTCAGGTTGTATTTTACTTTAACCAAAATAATCGTCCCGGCATGGCCAGGTGGATAAGGCGCTCGACTCACAATCTGAGGGTCGCGGGTTCGCAT
>NW_013669923.1:80628-91992 GCF_000517525.1 Limulus polyphemus
TAGGGACGGCTAGCGCAGATAGCCCTCGTGTAGCTTTGCGCGAAATTCCAAAACAAACAAACAAACCAAAATAATCCCAATTTTGACATTAGTATTGTAACGTTGTTCTTACATCGGATGAGTTCTTTTAGATTATTTGGTAAAAATAATGCAAAGTCCAGTCCACGAATTAATTTATTTCTGTTATAATATTTCCTACAGGCTACGTTCACATTGGCACAATTTGTAGGCCTAAATTCACAAACAACATTTCAAAATAAAAATTTCTTTAATGGTACCTACATTTAACTTATTTAGCTTCTATGGATTAAAAAATATACAACTCACCGACTAACTTAATAACAGAATAGAACCGAAACATTCTTTGAATATTCACACGCTTTTTACTTGCATTTATAAATAATGTACTCTTGTCTCTCGATATTATACGAATATTCGAGGTATTCTAGGAGAACGTTTATGAGTTTTCTAGATCTAGTGTCATCATCGTGATTAACAGTTTCCTCTAGCAAACATTTAAATTATAACATTGAAAATGTAGCTTACAGCAGCATTTTCAGGTTTCATTAAACTGTTTAACGTTAATATCACACTCCCACCCCTTCTATAATGTGTTGTTCGCTTGTTCTCGAGAATTGTGTAATTTAAAATTGTTTTGAATATATTGTTGCGACAGCCGAGGTCACGTGTCTAGTATCACGCCTCGTCCTTCTCGAACGTCAGAGAGTGGGACGGAAAAGAAACAAAAAATGGAAACGAGAAGCGGCAAATCAAACTACAGCTTAGCAGATTTGATGGCAGCAATACAAGAACAGCAAAAGAAACAAGAAGAACGAGAAGAGAAACAAGAAGAGAAATTACAGCAGTTCTTGGAGGAAAAAAAAGAAACAAGAAGAACGAGAAGAGAAATTACAGCAGTGGTTGGAAGAAAGAGAAAATAAACAAGAAGAGAGATTACAGCAGTTGTTGGAGGAGAAAGAAAAGAAACAAGAAGAGCGAGAAAAGAAACAAGAAGAACGAGAAAATAAAAAAGAGGAGAGATTGCAGCGGCTGTTGGAGGAAAGGGAAAAGAAACAAGAAGAACGAGAAGAGAAATTACAGCAGTAGTTGGAGGAAAAAGAAAAGAAACAAGAAGAACTCTACTCAGTTTTGAGAAGAGAAACGGTGAAGCTCTTGATGAAGTTACTACCACTGATGTGACTGTTACCGACGATAGGACATTTCCTGATGAAGCAGATGAACCCCACGTGGAGCAGAAGCCAACGAGACGAAGACCAGTACGGAAGAAGATACGTCCCGTAAAATTAAGAGACTTTTTTGAATTGTAATTTTTTGTTTGTAATTCTGTACATTTAATTAAGTTATTGTTGATTGTTTATTGGTTTAATGTAAGTGGCTGTTGTTCGGGACGAACAATACTAAGGAGGGGCAGTGTTGTGACAGCCGAGGTCACGTGACTAGTATCACGCCACGTCCTTCTCGAACCTTCGTGAATTGTCTGGAGACTACTAGATTGGGGTAGTCTTGTATATATAAGACCAGCCAAGAAACGATGGGAAATGCGTAATGTAATGAGTAATTGAATGTATGCTGAGAGAGTATTGTTGAACTGAGCACGTGAGACGTTCGTTGTGAATTATAGCGTTTGTTATAGCGCGACTGTTGAAATTAAGTGTATCGCAAAGTTGTATTGAGAAAGAATAAACCAGCTTTATTTAAGAAAGGACTTGTATGGGTAAAGTTTCTTCGGAAAGAATTTTTACGGAAAATTAACTAACGAACGGAGGCGTAACAGTATCATGAAGCTGCACATGAAAATGCAGCTTTTCCTGCCATCTAAGTCTAATTTAACGGAAAAGTACACCGTTTTAAGACCATTATTTTTATAAAGAGACGTATTATGGTTTTTATTGTAGATGTGAATTATCATTTAAAGTAATTTGTTTCTCACTGAAAGTTATAATTTAAAGTATGGTTCAATAATATGTATACATATGAGCAATGCTTAATTTCTGGCGGATTTCTATGAATCTGAGATTCGGAACCAGGTTTGGGTTTCTTATATAAAGACAGAAACGTTATAATTAATTTTAAGGTTGTCTTGTTTGCATTGTGAATTGATAATTGCTTGACGTTCTCAATTACTTTACTTCCCTCTATTCCATCTCAGTAGAGATTCGTTACCTTTTCTCTAGAAATTACGGGTTGCAGCTGGGTTTATTAAACAGGATAATCACATATATTTATATAAACACCACATTTAAAGTGCTTTAAAACTGTTTAATGTAAGGAAACAATATGCAACCAAGGGCACTAAATTTTTTGTAAGCTATAATTTTAATGTTGTAATTTATTTGTTTACCAGAAGGATCTGCTGGATTTTGATGATGTAATATATCATTAAGTTCAAGTTTGTCCTCCAAAAGCTTTAGAACAAAGATAGGTAATAAAACGACGCTCTGTGAGTCGTCGATTAGCTTTGAGATATAAAGAAAGTTAGTTGAGATAAAAGAGAGTTATTGCATTACTTTATACAAGCAAGTGGGTAGCTTGCACATTAGTCCTAGTACTGTTGTTAGCAAAATACAACGTCCTATGTAAATATAGCAACAATTTAAAAATGGCTTAAAGTTGTCGAAAAGTTTAAAGGATTAAATAAGCTGATTTCATTTCACAAAGAAAGAACAACATTAAAACAGTTTGGTGTCAGGAGTGGAATTATCTAGTGAAAGTAAATGAGAAAATAAAATAGAACTTTGACTAAATTTCAACTATTTAAGATAGCCACCATGAAGTCAAGTAGTGAAATTTAAGTGTTATTTGAGATGATGAAATTATTAAGACAAGACGAGGAGAAACAATATAGAACATTTAAAGAAGAACAGAAAAACGGGACAAAAAATTATAAGAAATTTTTAGAAAATTAAAAGAAGTTCAAGAATAAAGGGATAGAAAATGAATAAGAAGTAAAAAATAGGAACTTGCGAGAGAAGTTAAATGAAAAATAAGTACTATTTAAAGAAGAATCAGAAGAAAAAAATCTGATTGAAAACAAGATCGATGAAGCTATTGGAAATGTACAGAGAGATTTCAACAACAAGTTTGAAGAAGTACAGAAAGACATCATTGAAGTAAAAAAGGCTGTGGTGATAAAATTAATGGAGTAAAAAAGACATCAGTGATGTAGAACAGAACATTAGTGACAGAATAAAACATCTGGAAAACGAATTATTAAATGCAAAGAGTAAACTAGCCACACCTCTATCTGCATCTGCTCAAGAGTTCTTACCTGAAACACCATCAACTACAAAATATAGAAGAGGAGAACCTATTACCACAGCTGCTTTGTCATCTGTTACTGAAGGACCATCCTGGACATCTCCAGCTATGACAATACCAAATCCAGTTCTAGAATTTAGCTGGCCATTTCAACATTGGCTAATAGAGAAACCAACAGACTATGATAGGAAGGCACAATGAGAGTCATACCAAACTCTCTTTGAAATCACTTCCAGAGTGAGAGAATGGAGTAGTGATCAACACGCCATTCTTCTTGCTGTCCATATATAAGAACCAGCTTTGATAACGTTGAGTAACCTTCCAGCTGAAAACCGTAATAACTATCATGCATTGTTAGCTGTCTTATCCAACAAGCAATGTATCTATAGCAAATTTTTGGAACAGGATACGAAGGAAAAAAGAGACCTTAGCTGAACTTACAGAATATTTGGAAAGGTTCTCCCAATTATCTTACCCAGCATTCCTCGTGAAATGATGTATTCATTGACCACTTTACAGATGCCATAAAGACGAGGATATGAGGATTACAGTCCCGGCATAGCCAGGTAGTTAAGGAGCTCGACTCGCAATCTGCGGGTCGCGGTTCGAATACCCGTCCCACCACACATGCTCGCCCTTTCAGCTGTGGGGACGTTATAATGTGACGGTCAGTCCCATTATTCGTTGGTAAAAGAATAGCCCAAGAGTTGGCGGTGGGTGGTGATGACTAGCTGCCTTCCCTCTAGTCTTACACTGCTAAATTAAGGACGGCTAGCGCAGATAGCCCTCGTGTAGCTTCGCACGAAATTTAAAAACAAAACAAAAACAAACATGAGGATTACAGTGAAGAAAAGTAAGTGTCCATGTCTAAAGGAAACTCTGTAGTTGGCAATGTTAGTGTAATTCATCAAAGTTGCAGATAAACTATTTGTGGGACCATCTAGAAGTTACGACAAAATTAGATCCTGTCGTATTGAAGCATCAACTCCTCCTAAAGGTAGTTTAGAAATGGTAGAATTAATTAAACAACTAGTTAAACAGAATATTGGAAGTAAACTACAAGACAATAAATGTTTCAATAGGTGTTATAGTTGTGGAAAATATAGCCATTACAGCCGAGACTGCAAGAAATCAACAGATGGAAATACTCAATATATCCTAAAATGTAAAATAATTTTATTATTTGGATAAAATCGTCCATGATTCCATGGATTTATTGAGTGCAAACCTTATAGTATGTTGATTGACAATGGTTCCATGACCACAACTATTCTACCCAATTTGGTAATGAAAGGTGGGTAGCTGCCTCCAGATATGAATAAAGAAGAGGGAGTGATGCAAACAGCAAGTAGACATAAGGTTCCAGCAAGAGGAAAGCTAGATGTTACCCTTAGTGTAGGAAACTTCTCTACACTTGATGGTGTATGAATAATTTACATTGAAAAAGAGTGCATCTTAGAAACTGACTTCATCAAGAGGTATGGATGTGAGGTTAGGCTAGCTTCAGGCAGCTTCATTATATATGACCAGAAAATCCTGTGCACTACATGGCAATTAGTACACCAGAGGTCGAACATCCACTGGAAGCAGTGATGGTGGCCATTTTACCACCAAGAACATAGATATTCATACCAGGAGTTACTTGCAATAATTATTTATCTAATGACTGGTACATAGTGGACCTAAACACTTCGACATGTCCTGAGAAATTGGTGATTAGAAAGTCCATGGATGTGAAGATGTAACAAAACAAAAGGTAGCTATGGTATGAATGTTGATAAAACTGGACTTCACCGAGGTGACATGGTATGGATGAACAGTTCTCACTACAAAAGAGTAAAAACTCCAAAGATAAGTAGGTGTTTTAAGAACAGACAATAGAAGCCAAAGGTCATCATCATCTTTGAAAGTATGTTTGTGAGAGAATGGCCAACTAAGTAACTCCAGAGAAGAACTTGCCAGTAGAACCTCAACCTGCTGAGGAGCCAAGAGTTTATGTCGAGACTGCTTCCAGAGGATCATCAAGATTGGATCCGCCAGTAGAGTCATCTGACCACCTATTTAAGAAGAACTCCCTCACTGACAACAAGGGACAAGAAGGCATCTTTTCTGTATAGCACAAACCTCGTAAGACAAATAAAGTCACAAATAATTTTGTATTAGGAATGTTCAAGGGACTTCACAATCCAGGAAGGGGCAGTGTTGTAAGCCATATTTTTCATCTTGTAACTTATTTGGTAGCTAGAAAGAACTGTAAAGTTTTGATGATGTAGTGTAACGTTAAGTTCACTTTAGTCCTAGATACCTCTACAACAAAGGTAGATTGTAAAACGACATTCTGTGGAGCATCGAGTTAGGGTTGAGATACAAAGAAAGTTCGTTGAGGTAAAAGAGAGTTATCGCACTACTCTGTACAAATGGATTGGTCGAACGTTAGTCCTAGTTCTCTTGTTACAGAGGAATTATGTCATTTGTAAACATAAGCATAAACAGTTTACGGCAGTTTAAAAGTGGTTTTAGCTTGTAGAAACGTTTAAAGGAGGAAATAATCTAATTTCTTCTCATTAAATGAACTCAATATTGAATTATTTTCACCTGTTATTGTTATTGTGACGACAGCGGAAGTCACGTGACTCTGGTAACACGTAATGAGATTCTAGAAGGATCTGGGAACCTCACGAACGTCCCACCGTTTGCTAGACGCCCTCTATTTTAGTATATAAGCCGGCAGATAAATTGATAACGAGATAATCGAGTCAAGCCGTAAGTAAAGTGTGTAAATCATTGTGAGTTATAGCGTGTGTTTAAGTTAAAGTGACTGTGGAAATTCTGTGTATTGCAAAGTTGTACTGAGGAAGAATAAACTAGTTTTATTTAAGAAAGGACTTGTATCACTGAAGTTTCTCGGGAAGAATTTTTACGGGAAGTTAACAAACGACCAGAGACGTAACATTATGTTTGTTTTAGGGCAAAGCCACAATAGACCATCTGCTGGGATTTTAGCATTGTAAGTCTGTAAACTTACAGCTTATCTATAGAAGGGAAATTTTTACCTGATGATTTAAACGAACCTGCAAAGAAAGGACAACGTTACACCACTTTTATTAAGAAAAAATTAGGCATGGTTATAATTATTTTACATATAGGACTTTCTTTACATTCAGCCAGAATTTTTCAAGTTAATAGGACTGGCGGTCGTTACTCATAATTCTTTCTTAACGAAGAAATTTAGATTGGTCTACATGTTTCCACTTCTTTTTTTTTTAACAGCTGTGATTTGACGTCAATCGTGTGCATATTAAACTGCGTTTTGTAAACTAACCATGTTGAAATGTAAACAACAACAACAAAAAAAAAAAACGTGGAACGTTCAAAACACACCATAAGTCAGTTTGCTTGTAATAAAGCACAGAACTACACAATGGACTATCTGTGCTGCGAACCACCACGGTATCGAAACAAGGTTTCTAGCGATATAAGTCCCATACGTCAGTAAGAGTTCGTGTGTTTATTTAAACTATCACTTGCGTCCACCGCAGGGAATCGAACTTCATGTTTTAGCGTTGTAAGTCTGTAAGCTTACCGCTGTACAACCAGTAGTAGAAAGTCGTAATAAAAATATTAGCAGAAAAGATAAATTAGAATATAAAACTCGGAAAATTATGATTTTTTTTATCAACTTGACAAATATAGTGCTTTAGAAGCTTTCAAAATATTTTAAAATAACTTTCGAAACAAGAGTTATGGTTGATTTAAGTTGCTTATAGATATGATTTTTAATACGTCTGCGGTATTTTGGTTTTAAACAATTACTGACACTCGAGGGCATTTTAGTGTAACACGTTTATTTGAATACGAATTTAATTGCTTCAAATCCTGTTTGGAATCTTATGCTAAAGAAATAGTCCTCAGTACACTTTTTTCAATACAAACTTTATTAGCGTCTTCCTTTCTATAAAGATATTACAAGGATAAACCCAGATGTGCTTTTTTTTTTTTTTTAGACGCTTCCCCTGTTTCCAAAATAGTCTGTTCCACAGCATGAGATTCAAAGTATAATACCCTTGAAACTCCTACACTTCACCGTCTAGACGCGTCCAATAGTAACCTCGGAAGGTAGATCGGCAGAGGAAAGGGACGAAACAACAACCTGTTTAACTGGTTCCGTGCCAGTGAGGATAAGAAACAAATAAAAACAAGAAACAATGAAAATAAGGAGAAGAAACGAGTGTTAGATGTAGCGAAGTATAAACTGATATTTTTTGCTAGAAAATAAAACGTAGCTTTACGACTATACCTAGCATATTCTAAACGAATATTTTCTTTTTTCTTCAACCAATCGAATTCTTACAAGTAGATAAAAAAATAGAAATTTTTCTTATTTACACAATTTTCTTTGCATTTCAAGTACATGGTTCAGATACATAACCTGGAATTAAGATTGAAAAGCCAAGCTTAAAAAAAAAGTTTAGAATTTAAAATATTTCTTTGTTTCGCGGAGTGGTGTTCCCTTCTGTGATATTATGCCCCCCAGTGACACAGCGGTTTGTCTTCGGAGTTACAACGCTAGAAACCGGGTTTCGATACCCGTAGTGGGCAGAGCAAAGATAGCCTATTGTGTAGCTTTGTGCTTAACTTCAAAACAAACAATTCTGTGATATAATGGCATCTGTGAAAGAAAAAACGGATATATTTTTTTACAGCGCATAAAATTAACTTTAAAAAGTGAGAAATATGAAAACAACTACCTAATATTAGTAATTTTACTGTGTTTTTAGGAATGGTTGTTGTAGCGATAATAATTCTTATCATCAAGTACGCTAACTATAATGAACAAGTTTGGCGATAATGTCCTGTTCTGTCGTGGGTTGAATTACGCATAACGGTCTGTCCTGTCGTGGGTTGAATTACTCAGAACGGCCTGTCCTGTCGTGGGTTGAGTTATGCATAACGACTTGTTCTGTTGTGGGTTGAATTATACACAACAGCCTGTCCTGTCGTGGGTTGAATTACACATCAGTTGAATCATGTGTTGATGTTCTAGCGTCACTGGACTTTTAACTGAGAAAATAGTACAAACGCATTAACAGATATTTATAAAACTGGATAGGCCTAATTAGATAAAATTATCAGTAAGAGGTCTTTCTCTACAACGCCTCTGCCATCGAGTATTTGCTTACAAGCTTTCCGAATATTTCCTCCTGGTGGCGTCTGGTGGTGCCAGTAGTAAGATATTATAAACTGAAGGTTCTAAAACTTAAGTGGCTTGGTATAGTAAGGCGGTTAGTGCACCCGACTCGCAATCTGAGGGTCGCGGATTTGAATCCAGTCCCCGCACATACTCGTCCTTTCAAGTGTGTTGGTGGTATAATAGTGTTACGACAGCGAAAGTCATGTGACTCTGGTAACACGTAATGAGTATCTCGAACGTTCCTGAATGCTCGAGTGTTTGCTAGACACGCACTCTTATAGTATATATAAGACCGGTGAGAAGTGACGCCAAAAAAAATAATTGAATTGCAGACAGGCAGAGATAAAGACGGACAATTGAGTCAAGCGCGGTAGGAAGTAAAGTGCGTGAATTGTTCGTTGTGAATTATAGCGTGTGTTTAAGTTAAAGAGACTGTGGAAATTAAGTGTATTACAAAGTTGAACTGAGAAAGAATAAACTAGTTTTGTTTAAGAAAAGACTTGTTTCGCTGAAGTTTCTCGGAAAGAATTTCTACGAAAAATTAACAAACGAACACAGACCTAACAAACTGGTGTCAGAAGTGGAATGGAAAAGAAAAAAGAAGATGGAAACGAGAAGTAGCAAATCAAACTACACCTTAGCAGATTTGATGGCAGCAATACAAGAACAGTAAAAGAAACAAGAAGAACGAGAAAATAAACAAGAAAAGAGACTACATCAGTGGTTGGAGGAGAAAGAAAAGAAACAAGAAGAACGAGAAAAAACAAGAAAAGAGACTACAGCAGTTGTTGGAGGAAAAAGAAAAGAAACAAGAATAACGAGAAAATAAACAAGAATAGAGACTACAGCAGTGGTTGGAAGAGAAAGAAAAGAAACAAGAAGAGAGGATACAGCAGTGGTTGGAGGAGAAAGAAAATAAAGAAGAAGAGAGATTACAGCAGTGGCAACTAGAACAAGAAAGGAAACAGGAAGAAAGTCTCCAACAGTTGCAGGAAAGTCAGCAGCAACCACAGGAAAGTTAACAACATAGGCAAAAAGTACAAATGGAAAACATTAGTAAATTTCAACATGAATTAAATACATTAAAGGATTATTTATTGTCTTTTACACAAGGAGGATACATTAACCATGCCATTAACCATACATTAATCAGCCGCAGACAACGGCGAGCCCCTTCCAGACCCTGCAGCTAAACCCTAATGCAGACATCTTCAGTCCTGTTTGAAGTCACATCCCAGATATGAATATTAGCAACAGGAGTGACTTAGTACGAAGGGAGCTACAAGAATTCGGTGGGAAGGCACCGTGGAAAGCATATAGAGCACAATTTGAGCTCCTGGTAGAGATGAATAGATGGACAGAGGAGCAGAAAGAAGTGTACCTGGCAATGAGCCTGAAGGGACAACCACTGGAAATACTTGGACAGTTGACAGCAGACGACAGGCACAACTATACAGCACTTTTAGCGGCTCTACAACTCAGGTATGGACCTCAAGATCAGTCTGAAGTCTACAGGGCTAGGTTTAGGACGAGAGTGCTAAAGAGGAGAGCCTGCAAGAGCTGGCACAGGATTTGGGAAGTATGGCACACAAGGCCTAACCAACTGTGCCACCCCGATCTCCTCAAGTTATTGCTTAGGGATCAGTCTGTAGATGCCTTGGACAGTCCACAACTGAAGATGCAAGTAAAGCAAGCACACCCCTCTACTATACAGGATGCAATGGCCAAAGCTCTTGAATTCGAATCCTACGTTAAGTCCAGCACAGAGATACCATGGTTGATAGAGTCATCAGGATTCGTGGCCAGAAAAGGGCAACTTTCAGAGAAGTTTGAGGGATTTTGCTGGAACTGTAACAAACCAGGGCACAAAAGAGCTTAGTGCCGGCAACTTCAACACAGGGAAGATGCCACAGCAGGAAAAGCTGCCACCCAGAAAGGTTGTTGGAATTGTGGAGAGCAAGGACATATAAGGAGCCAGTGTAAGAAGAATACTACCAATAAGTTAGCCTCGGGGAAACTAGTAGCGGTTGGTGTTGAGGTATGCACACCAACCCTATCGTGAAAGTCCCAACAGCTAGGTGTAAAATGTCAAATACACATAGTGTTTATGTGACAGGAAAGCTGGATGGCCAAAGGTGCAACTTTGTCATAGATTCTGCATCTCAGCAAATTCTCGTGAGTATCAAGATGTTAGATCACAAAGGAGAACCAGAAGCCACACAGAAGCTCTGTGGTGTGACAGGACATTCTACAAGGTTGTGGGGACCAGTGTGGGTAACTATTGAGTTCATGGGCATGAAGAACAGACAGAAAGTATACTTGACTGACATTGAAGACCAATGTATATTAGGATTGGACTATTTAAAACGGAGGAAGTTTGTAATTAATTTCGATAAAATGACGTTTGGGAACAACAAAGGCCAAATTCCGGTAACTGTTAAAAGAGAGGTTGAACTAACTAGGTGCCATCGAGCTGAAATCAA
Source organism: Limulus polyphemus (assembly GCF_000517525.1). Taxonomy (NCBI): domain Eukaryota; kingdom Metazoa; phylum Arthropoda; class Merostomata; order Xiphosura; family Limulidae; genus Limulus; species Limulus polyphemus. The sequence goes on from NW_013669923.1 coordinate 91,582, forward strand.
AGTGACTGAAGGAGTTGATGTGGAACCAGGTATCGATATTAAAGCAGAGCAGGAGAAAGATCAAGATTTGAAGCCAATAATTGATTTTCTAAAAGCAAGTGTTTCGCGCCTTTCTTGGGAGAAGGTGTCTAGCTTAAGCCTTGTGACAAAGAACTATTGGGCACAATGGGACCAGTTGAAGCTTGAAGATGGTAGTCTTGTCCGGAGATGGGAGACTGCAGATGGGAAAGTGACGACCTGGCAAATGGTTATACCGAGAAAGTTACAGGAAGTTGTGCTGCGTCAATCCCATGATAGATTAACAGGAGGACATTTCGGAGTTAAGAAGACATTGAGTCACCTACGACAGAGATTTTACTGGATAGGTATGTGGCAAGATGTGGAAGAATGGTGCAGGACATGCAGTACATG
>NW_013669923.1:92940-94262 GCF_000517525.1 Limulus polyphemus
TTTTATTTAAGAAAAGACTTGTATCGCTGAAGTTTCGCGGAAAGAATTTCTACGAAAAATTAACAAACGTACACAGACGTAACAATATGAAGGTAACTCCCTCTATTCGTTGGTATAGAGCAGCCCAAGAGATGGCGGTGGATGGTGTTGACTAGCTGCGTTCTTCTATCATTGCTCAATTAGGGCCGGCTAGCACAGATAGCCCTCGTGTAGTTTGTGGCGAAATTCAAACCAAAACTGAAACTTACACACATACAATGTTGCATAGGGGAATATATAGAATCGTTACTTCCTGATATGAATAAAACTGATAACAAATAAACATTATAAATTTTATAAGTACTAAATTAATATATATATTTGTAAAATCTATTGTTACGACAGCGGAAGTCACGCGACGCTGGAAGCATGCGCGCTGGAGTTTCTAGAAGGATCAAGACTTTTCCTGGCAACTCTAGTCTGTTCCAGGCGCCCTCTTTTTTAGTATATAAGCCCGGCAAATAAAGCGGAGATATAATTGCAGATAGATAGATAGATATAGAGACAGATAATTGAATCAAGCAAGCGGTAGTGACGGTAATATAAAGTGTGTGTTTTGTTATCGAGATTGCAAACGTATTGACTGCGGAAATTCTGTGTATTATAAAGTTGTATCGAGAAAGAATAAACTAGTTTTAATTAAGAAAGGACTTGTATCGCTGAAGTTTCCACAGAAATAATTTCTACGAGAAATTAACAAACAAGCAGATACGCAACACTATGAATAGTAACCATTTTATTGAAACTCGTGTATAGGAATAATATTGTTAACTACTACACACAATAACAATGACGAAATAAACAAACCTTTCATGCTTTTCTAACAAACTTAATACTGTCTATAACATTTTTAATATGTAATAATACGGACTCAAATATAAATATATTTTTATTTTGCTACCTTTAGTGAGCTAATTTTAGCTTTCAACTCTTCGAATTATAAATAAAATGTGCAGTTAAAAAAATCGTTATTTTTTATACTTGTAACTAAAACTTGTCATGTAGTTTTTCAACAACAGAGAAATGACACAACATGATTTACAAATGTGTTCCTTCGGTTTGCTTTGTTGTTGACCCCCAGTAACACAGCGGTATGTCTGCGGACTTACAATGTTAAAATCCGGGTTTCGATACCCTTGGTTGGCAGAGCACAGATAGCCAGTTGTGTAGCTTTGTGCTTAATAACCAACAAACAAACAAACAAGCTTTGTAATTATACACGAAGCTACACGATGGGTTATCTGTGCTGTGCTAACCACGGGTATCAAACGCTGAGCCACTGG
>NW_013669923.1:94875-98275 GCF_000517525.1 Limulus polyphemus
CTGTACTTAAAGAAAGCATGAAATGTTCTAAGGACTGTTTTCAGTATTCGTATATTTTATATCATTTAAAACGATTTGGATAGATGACATTTGAAAAACACAATCACTTGCGATTTTGTTTAACTAAGATATTTCTATTGCACTTTAAGTTCCGATACAAAGTTTGTCACGGAAACTTATTTCCCCAGCTAGATAAGAAAGATTGTTACAAGACTGTTCACCTTCAACGGCATTAGTAAGAAGTATTTATTAGAAAGGAAACGATCATAAAGTGGTGTACTGTAGACCTAAGGTTTACAGCTTTCAGCTGGGCGGGAGGAAGGTGGTTTAGTAGTAAACCTGCTCGGCCAGTGTTTTCAAGTAATGTTGTTTCTAATAATATATCTCTTATCATTAATTCGATCTAGAATTGAACCTTACAACAAGGGCCACGCGATATTAATAGTGTATTCAACGCAGCAGAAGCAACGTAGTATTAATGTTTTATTCAAAGATGAAGGGGCCGCACAGTTTTAAAATTCGGATTATAAAACATTTGTTGGGCACCTGATGAAGTGTCAACCAGTTTAATTAAAACAGGATTGTAAGAAATTTGTTGGGCACCTGATGAAGTGCCAACCAGTTTTTTTAAAACAGGGTTGTAAGATATTTGTTGGTCACCTGATGAAGTGCCAACCAGTTTAATTAAAACAGAGTTGTAAGAAATTTGTTGGGCACCTGATGAAGTGCCAACCAGTTTACTTAAAACAGGGTTGTAAGACATTTGTTTCACACCTGATGAAGTGACAACTAGTGTAATTAAAGCAGGGTTGTAATACAATTGTTTGACACCTGATGAAATGCAAACCAGTTTAACAAAGTCCGTTTTTTGCAAGACGACTGATAAAGCGCCTGATAAAATATCACCCAGTTTAAAAAAGATCGGGATGTAAGATGTTTGTTTAGCACCTGATGAAAAGTGACTCAGTTTAAAAAAGGTCAATTTGTAAGACATTTGATTAGCACCTGATATAGTGACAACCAGTTTAAAAAGGTCGGGTTGTAACACATTTGATGAGCACCTGATGAAATGTGACTCAGTTTAAAAAAAAAGTCAATTTGTAAGACATTTGACTAGCACCTGACAAAGTGACAACCAGTTTAAGAAAGGTCGGGTTGTAAGACATTTTATTAGCACTTGATGCAGTGCCAACCAGTTTAACAAAGGTTGGCCTAACCTAGCATCTACGCCTTTGCATGAAGTTGGTTCACAACATACACTTTTCCACCACGTCAGTTACCCACACATCATGAGATGCTGAGTAGCTCCCTACAGTACGAGTAACTTCCAACTTCCCTCTTGCTGGTACTTTATGTCTACTTTATGTCTACTTGACGTCCACAACACTCCATCTTCTTTCATCATTACTGGAAGTAAGTTCCTATCATTCATTACCAAATTGGGTTGAAGTATTGTAGCTGTACAACCAGTGTCGATCATCATACTGCAAGGCTTCCCACCAATAAACCCGTGAACTGGTTTCTCGTCTCATTTGAGAAAGATGGGATATTCTCGGCTGATCTTCTTCTCATAAGTCCAGTTAATAAATTACTACTTCCTGATGTCTAGTTAGCCCTTGGTTGTTCCTTGGACATGGATGAACTCAAATACTCATTCTCAAAATACTGCCTTCTGGGTGTATTAACAGCATAGCCTCGACTATATTGATCATTTCCCCCACATTTATATGTTACTGACATCCTTTGGAAGTAGTTTTTATTCCCTGCAAACTTCTATTTACAATTCCTGATAATATGTCCTATCAAGTTACACTTGAAACAGCTACTGTCTTGTGGAATATTTCCTCCATTCTGTCTAACTAGTTTTATAACTAATAACTAATTATTTTAATTATTCTAGATTGTCATTAAAGCTGGTCTTTTTAAAATCGCTAGTGAGATTAAAAGCTTGTTGTTCACTATTCCACTTATTCATGAATTGAGCCTGATACGCCTCCCTTGGTACTTTTCCATCATACTCCGTTGGTTTCTTAACCGGACAATGTTGTGGAATTGGCCAGCTAAATTCTGGAACTGTATTCAGCAGTGAACATGGCTGTAGTAGTCCGGAAAGGTCCTACAGTAAAAATGACACAGCAGTAGTGGTAATAAGTGTGGACTAAATAGGTATTCCATGTTTTAGATTAAATGATGTTTTAAGTTGGAATTCTTAGGAAGATGGCAAAAGAAGTGTGGTTGATTTATTCTTCGCACTCCCACTAGTACAGTTTGACAGCTATTGGATCAAACTACTTAATATACGAAATAACTAACACCAATCTGAATATATGACAATTCTAAATTTTTATACGAACTGAATACTGATCTCAATGCTTCACTGATTGTCATATTTATAATATATCCTTGTTTCTAGATATTTCACGAAATATCTCGATCATTAACATCCATGAACATTCTAGTTATTCTAAGACAACTTTCCAAACTTTCTAAATCTGGCGTCATCATCATGCTAGAAATCCTTCTAGCAAACAACTAAATTAAAACATTGAAAATATAGATCACAACAGTATTTTATACAAGAATTAGTGATATGTTTTGAATTTGGTCCACACAGTTCTAAGGTGAACAATTTCGAATTGTTATATTACAGGTGAAATCGTTTGTATTGTTAAAATATTGAGCACATGAAAAAATGCAAGAAACAACAAAAACAGTAAAATGTAATACATACTAAACACAAAACTCAACACTTGTTGACCTTTCAGCTTTCAGCTAATGCTGGTTAAAGAACTTGGCCTTGAATTCAAGAAAATGTTTTGTTTGATTGTTAGTATTTTGTGGCTTAAACTGAATTAGGGAGAAGAAGAAAGCTATTGAACCCTTCAGAGATAAGGCAAAAAAAAAGGAATTCATGTGAACGACAAATCGTCAGGGTAGATTCCATAAACGACTGTTTGATTTTGTTTGTTTGTTTGAAGTTAAGCACAAAGCTACACAATGGGCTATCTGTGCTCTGCCACCACGGGTATCAAAACCAAATTTCTAGCGTTGTTAGTCCGCAGACATACCGTTGTGCCACTGGGGTGGGGGCGATTGTTTGATATTGCTGCTAGCTTGTTGTGGGTGGGACACACTCGTGGTTTTACGATTCGTCACATAGTAAGTAGACGGTTAGAAAATATTATATTGTTGCGTCAGCGAGGTCACATGACTAGTGTCACGCCACCTCTCGAACCTTCGGGAATAGTCGGGAGATTACTAGATATAGGGTAGGCTGGTATATATATAAGAGGGGACAAGAGCATAGTCCATTTGTCATCATCACAGGCTCTTCAGTAAAAGAACTTTTGGCAAATTATGCTGCAAATTAACCTGGTAGAGCACAGAATAAACACAGGCA
>NW_013669924.1:0-12252 GCF_000517525.1 Limulus polyphemus
CATATATATATATATATGCTGAAAGATTAAATAGATAATTATGTTTATACTTTTCAAGATGGGGGGAAGTGCCCCTTTTGCCACCCCCAAACACACACTGGAGACGCCCATGGTTAATTATTTTTAACACTAGTTCCATCCATTTAATGCTGTTAATAAATATCAACAAAGTTATTGTTCTTCAGAATGCTGAAGTGTTGTTATCAACTGTACACTGTCAGGATGATAATATTTGTTAAACAAATAAATGTAATAATGGCTCGGCGATGTAGAGGTATTGATACTTTTTTCGATTGCTTGAAAGAACGAATTCTGTTGAAACCCATTCACAGTCGAAAATGTTTAGATTATTTTTTTTATCTTATCTCTGTTCTGGTAAAACGTAACCTGTTATTTCTGTGCCACCCTTTGTGTGACATAACGATTACTACCTTTTAATATCCCCATCTCGTATGATAACGATATTATTACACGATTCTGTATATTTTATTAAGGTAGCTCCTACACGTAATTTTATTGATGTATGCTTTACTATAGGTAATCTTTGTTGTTGTCCAGTGATGTATATACTTCTAGAAATGTATGTAGGTTTGTTGTTGTTGTCCAGTGATGTATATACTTCTAGAAAAGTATGTAGGTTTGTTGTTGCCCAGTGATGTATATACTTCTTGAAATGTATGTGGGTTTGTTGTTGTTGTCCAGTGATGTATATACTTCTAGAAATGTATGTGGGTTTGTTGTTGTCCAGTGATGTATATACTTCTAGAAATGTATATGGGTTTGTTGTTGTCCAGTGATGTATATACTTCAAGAAATGTATGTGGGTTTGTTGTTGTCCAGTGATGTATATACTTCTAGAAATGTATGTGGGTTTGTTGTTGTCCAGTGATGTATATACTTCTAGAAATGTATGTGGGTTTGTTGTTATACAGTGATGTATATACTTCAAGAAATGTATGTAGGTTTGTTGTTGTCCCCTACATACATTTCTAGAAGTATATACATCACTGGACAACAAGAAACCTACATACTTTCCTCGAAGTATATACATCACTGGGCAACAACAAACCCACATACATTTCTTGAAGTATATACATCACTGTACAACGACAAACCTACATACTTTCCTAGAAGTATATACATCACTGGACAACAACGAACCCACATACATTTCTAGAAGTACATACATCACTGTACAACAACAAACCTACATACTTTCCTAGAAGTATATACATTACTGGGCAACAACAAACCTACATACATTTCTAGAAGTATATACATCACTTTTGTTGTTGCCAGTGATGTATATACTTCTAGAAAAGTATGTAGGTTTGTTGTTGTACAGTGATGTATATACTTCTAGAAATGTATGTAGGTTTGTTGTTGTACAGTGATGTATATACTTCTAGGAAAATATGTATGTTTGTTGTTGCCCGGTGATGTATATACTTCTAGGAAAGTATGTAGGTTTGTTGTTGTACAGTGATGTATATACTTCTAGGAAAGTGTGTTGATATGTTGTTGAACAGTGATGTATATACTTCTAGGAAAGTATGTAGATATGTTGTTGCCAAGTGATGTATATACTTTTAGGAAAGTATGTAGATATGTTGTTGCCCAGTGATGTATATACTTCAAACTGTGCTCTGCCCACCACGGGTATCGAACCTCGGCTTCTAGCGTTGTAAAATGAAAATGTGTTAATGTCATGCTCAACATTAAGTTTAATAAAAGAAGAAAATTCTCGTACTTGCAGCAGTAATAAATTATTATCCGAGGCGTTAATTTATATATATTTCAGTGTGTGTGTGTGTGATAAGTGTATCACATTAATTAATCCATACAACAGCGCCCCCAGTGGCACAGCGGTATGTCTGCGGACCTACAACGCTGGAAACCGGATTTCGATACCCGTGATGGGAAGAGCACAGATAGCCATTGTGTAGCTTTGTGTTTAACTTCAAACAAACAACAACCCTACAACAGCGCCCCCCAGTGGCACAGCGGTATGTCTGCGGACCTACAACGCAAGAAACCAGGCTTCGATACCCGTGGTGGGCAGAGCACAGATAGTCTATTGTGTAGCTTTGTGCTTAACTTCAAACAAACAACAACCCTACAACAGCGTTTCCCAAGGTGTGGGGTGCGTCCTCCAGGGGGCGCAAGTGATCTCATGCGGGCGAGCGATTACGGTAAAGTTATTTCAAATTTTTAAACCATATTGGTCATCTGCATCTGTCTTGGGTGTTTCAACTAAATGATCTTATATCTTTACTAGCAAACCCGTGGGCTTATGGCCCGAATTTACGGAGTCACTATAATATAAATTTAATGCTACAACTAATATTTTGCACGATCATTGCTGCTATAATGCAAGTTTAATCTCTTTAACCAAGTTATGAATGGTAATTAACAGGCCTACTTAGTTACATGTTTATATGTAAATCATTGCCAAATTTGGGGTCATCTTTCGGGGAATCCCAGGGTTTCCCGAGGGGTGCGGTGAAATGTTTTACCTTTGTGCAAACCTCGGTACCGAAATGATTCTTTTAGTAGCACTTGTCGGTGTGACTAGCTGTTTAGGAGGAGTTACGTGACACACAGACGCTGAATCTTATTAAAATTATATTGATATGTTATAATTAGGATGTAATATGACGTCAGGCACTCAGAAGACGTTTCGATGGACGTTTAATGGTGAAATTAAAAAACCGTTTCGGTTGACCTATAGTGATATATTTTGAAAGACGTATTAGCAAACATATAATAATACACTCAAAATGTCGTTTTGATTGGCATTTAATTTGATTTAATCAGAAAACAATTTTGACTGATCTATAATGATGCATTTGGAAGGACATGTTGTGTTGGTACACGTATAATCAGGCCTGCTGACAGGCAACTGCCCAGGGGCCTAGGCAAATGAAACCTGGTTATGCCGTAAAGACCGCTAAGCATCTTTAGGCTATATCTTAATTTAATGATAAAAACCATAGTTTTTGGCTTTTCTTTGCATATAGACGCTTGATACATTTAAGAACGACTGAAATAATAATTTGAATAATAATTAATATGTATTTGTTACTTTATAGATTTAATAGATATTTGTTGTTACTTTATTAACGTTTTTACACTTATACTGTGAGGTAAAAACGGCTGCTGCTATGATTTTGTCTGGTTTATGAGCTCGTTGCTGTCCTAATTTAGGATCTTCTTTTTAATAAATTCTTGAAAATCTTAAAAAAAAGAAGAGAGAGAGAGAGAAAGGGGGGATGTTTGCCCCGGGGCCCGTGCTGGTTCTCGACGTTCCTGCATATAATGATGTAGTCAAAATGACGTTTCGGCTGACTTTTAGTGATGCATTCAAAAAGACATTGAATGACGTTTAATGATGTAGTCAAAATGACGTTTCGGCTGACTTTTAGTGAAGCATTTAGAAAGACATTGAATGACGTTTAATGATGTAGTCAAAATGACGTTTCGGCTGACTTTTAGTGAAGCATTCAGAAAGACATTGAATGACATTTAATGATGTAGTCAAAATAACGTTTCGGCTGACTTTTAGTGATGCATTCAAAAAGACATTGAATGACGTTTAATGATGTAGTCAAAATGACGTTTCTGCTGACTTTTAGTGATGCATTCAAAAGACACTGAATGACGTTTAATGGTGTAGTCAAAATGACGTTTCGGCTGACTTTTGGTGGTGCATTCAGAAAGACATTGAATGACGTTTAATGATGTAGTCAAAATGACGTTTCGGCTGTCTTTTAGTGATGCATTCAAAAAGACATTGAATGGCGTTTAATGATGTAGTCAAAATGACGTTTCTGCTGACTTTTAGTGATGCATTCAAAAGACATTGAATGACGTTTAATGATGTAGTCAAAATGACGTTTCGGCTGACTTTTAACGATGCATTCAGAAAGACTGTTGGTTTATGTTTAATGGTGTAGTCAAAATGACGTTTCGGCTGACATTTAATGATGCAGTCAAAATGACGTTTTGACTGGCTTCTAGTGATACATTCAGCTAGCTAACATTTAATGACACGTTTTGGGTAATTTTTATATGTGTTGTATTAAATGATGCTACTTATAAAAAAATTTGAAATATTTGTTTTATTTCTAGGTGCAATGATGTTCCAGTATTACATCAAGATTGTACCAACAGTTTATACCCGTGCTGATGGTCACGTAAGTGTTCTGTTTATGTTATCTGCTACACAAGGGTGACAAGGACAATTTCGTAATCACTGTTGAGTAACGCTTGACTTTTATCCTTCTTGAGGACTTTGAGAACGAGGCTAGACAGGTGAAGAGCTTGTATGTATTTTTAGTAAACATCGTTAGTCGAATATTGGAACGTAATCGTATTTCCTTTTGCTCTTTAACTCGAGGGTTATTTTAAAAAGTAAACATAACCTTCTTAATTTTGAGGGGAAAATATGATTAGATGAAACGTCGTCGGATTATTAGGAAGTTGTGAAGAACAACGCAGTAAACATTTTCCCGCCAAATCAACCAGATATTGCGCACGCTCACTCGCTAAGTTCAGACTAACTCGTTATATTCTTTACAACGATATGTAATGATTAGATAAAAGAAATAAGATCTGTACTTCGTGTCCGCAGTCCCCTTATGGGACATCGGTAAGTCTACGGACTTGCATCTCTAAAATCCGGGGTTTGATATGTCATTTTAGTTAGTTATTTGATAGTTTTAGTTCAGAAAATGGGACAGCGAGATGGACCAATAGGTCGCTTGTTGTCCCTAAACATTATGCTATGTTAGGTTATGTTTGAATGCCTTTTATTCATTTTTATTTGTAGTTTGTTTGTTTTAGCGCAGAGCTACACAAAGAGCTATTTGCATTCTGTCCACCACGGGAAATCAAACCCCATGTTTTTGCGCCAACCCCTGTAGTTTAGGGTCCAGTCAACAATCTCCAGTTTATTGGATAGTCACTGTAGCATAAAAACATATAACTCCAGTCTATCATTAGACATCAACACCGGTTTATTAAAACAAGAGTCACGTTTCTATTTATTGTTGTTTTTTGTAGGCGGCGCTGTGAATTTTTTTAAGTAATTAATTATTAGTCCCACTTATTGGAAAACAAAATCCTATGCATCAAACGTAAAATTTATAACTCTTTATCATACGTGATATGGTTAAATTACGTTTTGCTTGTTTGTTTTATTATTTCACTGCAATATGTCTTATTACTAAAAATAAGACGAGAACGAGAGCCTATTTTTTTTTTTTTTTGTAGGTAGGCAGCTCTGGAACTAAAAATATTCATACCAAGTAACTGCTCTATGAAATATTCCCAGTATGAAGTTAACATTAGTTTCTCACGATAAATCAAGCTTAATAAATAAGTAAAGTTGTTATTTTTTCTTTTATTGATAGATTTGAAAATGTGATCATTATGAATTAAAAAAAAAACTTGCATAAATTCGTGTGTGTTAGTCACAAAGAGAAAAGCATGGAAAAAATAAATAAATAGCCTAAATTTTTTAACCTGATCAATAAACATGCTAGGTATTGAATTATTCAATCTGACCAATAAACATGCTACGTATTGAATTATTCAATCTGACCAATAAACATGCTACGTATTGAATTATTTAATCTGACCAATAAACATGCTACGTATTGAATTATTCAATCTGACCAATAAACATGCTACGTATTGAATTATTCAATCAGACCAATAAACGTGCTAGGTATTGAATCATTCAATCTGACCAATAAACGTGCTAGGTATTGAATCATTCAATCTGACCAATAAACGTGCTAGGTATTGAATCATTCAATCTGACCAATAAACGTGCTAGGTATTGAATTATTCAATCTGACCAATAAACGTGCTAGGTATTGAATTATTCGATCTAACCAATAAACATGCTAGGTATTGAATTATTCAATCTGACCAATAAACGTGCTAGGTATGAATTTATTCAATCTGACCAATAAACGTGCTAGGTATGAATTTATTCAATCTGACCAATAAACGTGCTAGGTATGAATTTATTCAATCTGACCAATAAACGTGCTAGGTATGAATTTATTCAATCTGACCAATAAACATGCTAGGTATGGATTTATTCAATCTGACCTATAAACATGCTAGGTATGGATTTATTCAATTTGACCAATAAACATGCTAGGTATTAAATTAGTTAATCTGATCAATAAACGTGATATGTATTGAATTAGTTAATTACTCTGACCAATAAATGTGCTAGGTATTGCATTATTTAATCTGACCAATAAACGGGCTAGATGTTGAGTTAGTTAATTAATCTGACCAATAAACGTGCTAGGTATTGAATTATCCAAAACAGTTGTCAAGAAATAAAATAATGTCCTTTTTTTTTTTGTTCAGTATCAGTAAATTACTTTCAACTTTATGGAAAGTACTGAATATATGAAATATTGATGATACATTCTTCGTGGGCCTGGTGGTTAAGGTCGCTTGAATCGCAATCTGCGGGTCGCGGGATCGAAACACGTCATCGGGCGTATTAGTCCTTTCAGTCGCGGAGAAGTTATAATGTGACGGTCAATCTCACTATGCATTGATAAAGAGTAGTGGCCCAAGAGTTGGGGGTGTGTTCTGTTGACCAATTGCCCTCTCTCTATTCTATCCCTTCAAAATCTGGGCCAGCTGGTGTAGATAGTTCTCAAGTAGCTTTGCGTGAAATTCAACAAACAAAACGTTCTTACTCTTACTGTATGGGTAATTTCGCTTCCTTTTAGCTATATTTCAAAGTTTCGTTAAAACATGTAATTATGTGCATCCCCGTAAATAATCGAATATTTTTTGATAAATGAAAAACTTGTCTATAAATAATTTAGGGATATTCGAGTTATTCTAGTTTCCATCTTACTCCAGTAGGCAACAGTTTGGAAACATAACCCAGTCTTATTTTCTTAATAAATCAAGTCACTTCAGCCAAGAACTTATTAGGTTTGTGGGCGGTCCTTAGGCCACGTGGCAGAACCTTGTTGTTTTTTTTTAACTCATCTTCTTTTCCGAGCCGTTTACAGATCGTTAGGCTTAGCATTCTTTTTATGCAAAAATATAAGTAAAATTTCAACTAACAAATAAATTAATTGTTTGAAAAATACCACTTTTTATCGTTGTAGTTCATATTTTGTTTTCAGAATGTTTGTTTCCGTCAAGGGTTTTGTTTACCAAGAGAGGATCGTGAAATCTGTCATACCAAACAGAGGGCGCTCCACAAACATTTCGTAACACTAAACAACTGTTCTAGATGCACTGGACTGGCCGTACCGGACTGTGAATCATACATTTCCTCTTTTGACTCCCATTGCCGCAAGATCGCGTTCCACTTTGGGGCCGTGTGTGCTTTCTAAGAGCGCTAGTCAAACGACACAGTTTCGTTAGATTAGCCCACAAGTTGTCCGTTGACTGGCTGCCTTTCAATTGAAAATTAGGGCTAGCCCTTGTGTAGCTTTGCGGGAAAATGTAAAAAAAAAAAATCAAAATATTTCACAAACGTAATAGTTAAAAACGAACACTTTGGGTATATATCAGACCTTCACATACATATTGTTAAAGTAACACTTTGTATTATGATGGAGTTACAAAGCGCGTGAAGAAGTTAGGAAACAGCTTCTGTTTATTTTATATTCACAGCTGGTGCTCATAAACTGATTAATTCTCTAAGAAATAAACTGAGGAAGTTACTAGCTGTGTGTGTGTGTGTTAGCTCACGATAAAAGTTTTTGTAAGCTTTCGACTATTTTTGTTGTTTTTAAAAAGAATTGTGACTTTAAGCTGTGGTTGCGTTATAGGAGTGACTCAATACCTTGGTGGGTAGCAAGGGTGCTGCTGATAAGCTGTTTTCTCTTTCTCTGGTCAGTAATTCAAAATTAGGGACGACGGTAAATAGCCTTTGTAATTTTGTCATAAATGTCAGGTGGCATGGCCAGGTGGTTAGGGCGCTCGACTCGTAATCTGCGGGTTGCGGGTTCGAATCCCCGTCACACCAAACATGATCGTCCTTTCAGGTATGGAGCGTTATAATGTGGCAGTCAATCCCATTATTCGTTGGTAAAAGAGTAGCCCAAGAGTTGGCGGTGGGTGGTGATGACTAGCTGCCTTCCCTCTAGTCTTTCCTTGATAAATTAGGGACGGCTAGCGTAGATAGCCCTCGTGTAGCTTTGCGCGAAATTCACACACCCCATGTATTTTTAACAGGTGTATGTTGAAATTCAACCCCCCATGTATTTTTAACTGGTGTATGTTGAAATTCAACCCCCCCCATGTATTTTCAACTGGTGTATGTTGAAATTCAACCCCCCATTTATTTTTAACTGGTGTATGTTGAAATTCACCCCCCATGTATTTTTAACTGGTGTATGTTGAAATTCAACACCCCCATTTATTTTTAACTGGTGTATGTTGAAGTTCAACCTCCCCCATGTATTTTTAACTGGTGTATGTTGAAATTCACCCCCCCCCCCATGTATTTTTAACTGGTGTATGTTGAACTTTTTCAGTCGTACCATTTGCATCACTGGGAATGAAAAGCTGTGTAAAAAAAAAAGTTGTAAGTTGATGCCACATAGTTGGTTTTATGAAATTGTGCATGTTTTTTATTCATTTTGTTATTTTCTCGAGTTTGGCTTGTAGTTGGCTATGTTCTAAAAGCTTCTTAAGCTAACTAACGTAGTGAAAACCAGTTTTGCTAGTGGTTAGCTGACATGGTGCGCAGGTTGCTGTGAACTATCTTACTTTCTATACAGCGTGTTACATAACTGTTCGATTGCCGAACTGGTTCAGAGAAGCCGTTTATACAGAAACTAGGAAAGTGGATGTGATATATCAACTCAGTGTTATTTAACTCTTTGATCAGGGTACTGATTCAGAGAAGCTGTATAAACTGGAACTGTTACATAGCTCTGTGTTTACTCACTTGTTACCAAACTTTAATATGACCCATAATGGGTGTAAAAACAATATTTATTCCTGTCACAAGAAGATTATTAGTTTCCAAACAAGGTTATGACGCAATTGAAGCTAAAAACATCCTTTGTAATCTAGCAAGTCTCTTTCCAATCGTATTTTGGGTGGTATTGGAAATGAGTCATTGTTTAGTTATGTTGTTTAACGTAGACTTGCACATTCTTAACCTTTTCAAGTTCCAAGGTTTTCCATTCTTCAGCGAGAATTTTGCGCAACCACAAAACGGGTATGTGCTAGTGGCTAAACTCAAAGAAAGGACAGATTCGGATTATATCGCTGGCTAAACTCAAAGAAAGGACAGATTCGGATCATATCGCCATCCAAAAAAAAATCATTTTAGGTGGAGTCTAATAATAATAAATATTTGATTCTTGGTTGTTTACTTTGAGTGTTCGAAAATGTTTTCTTTGATCTTAGTTAGGCTTAAAGATCAAACTATCCTTACATAGCTTGGCAATATTCAAATATAAATATCAAATGTAGCAGTCATGGAGAATATAAAACCTAACGTGTGCACGAACATAACGACCCAACAGTATTGGAATCGTTTTTCTTTTTTTAACATTACAATACCTCTGTATTTTACATCTTACTCGCCCTTTATGCGAGCCGTTCATCACCTGCAATAAGATGACGCATGTAGTGCTTGAGACTTATTATGAAATATATACAATAGGTTCTCACTCGCTCACTTTAAAGATGGGCGTGGCATCTGCCGTGAACTAGATTCATATATAACTTTAGCAGCACGGTGTATAGTCAGAAACCGGTTATGTATAACAATTGTAAAACTCGGATGATGGTGCAGTACAAATACAAACATTCCTTTCTTATCTTTTTTTACGACATACGATGTATCGTTTTTTGTTGTTTTTTTATAAGTGTTCCTGGTGGATATGTTCTGAACTAAATCAATGTCGTTACGAATGTTGTTTTGTTTTTTTATAAGTGTTCCTGGTAGATATATTCTGAAGTAAGTCAAGGTCAGAAACCCGAAAAGAAAAACAATTTATTTGTCTCTTAGTTCAAGGAGTTTTCACGTAGCCAGTCCTTAGAAAAGTTCATTTGTACTCTCGACCCAACCTTTTTTTAAACTATCAGAAATATTTCTAAACTGACTATGACGTTTCCTGGATTACTACCAAATACCATAACATACCAGCAACAAGAATCATTCAAAGCTGTCATTCCTGTACAATCTACACCCAAGAAAAATAAATTTAAGATTTAAACCCAACCTTTTATGGACATCTAACTTTAAACGGGGAGGGCATGGGTAACGAAGAACTGGCGAGTGAAGCAAGACGAAAAAATTGTTACTACTGAAATTGGCGTGACACTATCTATCTTCGAGGGAAACGTCGATTCTCTACTTGGGCTATTGCGTACTGTAACTTCTATAAGCTATTCACCCGGCCCCCAATGTGTCTCGGCAGTAAGCTTGAGGTCTTATATTGGTGTTCGATCCCTGCGACGGTCACAACGCAGATAGTCTACAGTGCAGCTTTGTATTTGACTATAAACAAACAAGCTAATCACTCTGTTAGAAAAATATAACTCTCTTTAACTGGATTCTTGCCTGACTTATCTAAATATTAAACTCTTGGCTTCACCTCCTGCTATCTTCATAATTTAGCACCAAGAAATCAGAAGCCTTTATCTTGTCAATCCCCCACTTGTTACCCTGTTGAACTTGAATAAGATCATCTCTTACCACTTTTCTCAAGTAAAAACAAGCTAAGAGATCTTAACCTATCCCTATAAGATATCTCTTCCATTCCAGGGATGGATACAAGTCAATATACTGTCCTCTGAATCCTTTCTAACAAGTTAATATACTGTCCTCTGAATCCTTTCTAACAAGTCAATATACTGTCCTCTGAATCCTTTCTAACAAGTCAATATACTGTCCTCTGAATCCTTTCTAACAAGTTAATATACTGTCCTCTGAATCCTTTCTAACAAGTTAATATACTGTCCTCTGACTCCTTTCTAACAAGTTAATATACTGTCCTCTGACTCCTTTCTAACAAGTCAATATACTGTCCTCTGAATCCTTTCTAACAAGCTAATATACTGTCCTCTGAATCCTTTCTAACAAGTCAATATACTGTCCTCTGAATCCTTTCTAACAAGTCAATATACTGTCCTCTGAATCCTTTCTAACAAGTCAATATACTGTCCTCTGAATCCTTTCTAACAAGTCAATATACTGTCCTCTGAATTATTTTCAAAAAGTCAATATCCGTTTCTTAGATACAAAGAGACGAAAATGGCACACACCAAATAATGTCTAACTGATTATTCCAGACAACCTACAAACTTACTATTTTATGAAAATGTTCGCAATAAAAATGTTTTCCATTGTTTGGTCGTGAGCCTCTGTATACCTTTAGTCTTACGTGTTTTTTTTTCTAATTTGTGCAAAACATTTGTACACCTTCAGATTGACTTATCTCTAGTATGAACTACCTTAAAACAATAAGAAATACATTTTGTTGTTGTTATTCGGTCAATAACAATCATAGTAAATAGCCCTCAAGTAGCTTTACGTCAAATTCAAACCAAAATTCTTTCCTGTTGTATATCTGTTCCAAATCTGGGACAGTTATGTGTATATCGCCCTTCTGTAAATTTAAACTATTACGTTGTGACCGTTTGTTTCATCAGAGTGGATATAGCCCATCCTGTAGCTTTGCCCAAAAACAAAGAGATTTCAATTATTCGGACATCTTTTTTCTACCAAAATTAAGTTGATCCTAAACTTATATTTGACATATATGACAAAGTGTGTTTTATTGTATACATTTGTCGTAGTATAGATACTACTTCTTAAGAAATATTTAGTACCTTTCTCCTTGTACTCTTTTTGACCTAAGAATCCAATGGTATCTTGTTCTCCCTTCGTACAAATTCTTTATTACTGTGCATATTATTTATTAATAAATTTAAAACCATATTAAATGTTACAGAATTTAACACACAGAGGGAGTTTAAAACATATATATAGCTTTAAGGTAAAAAAAAACGCGGGAAGTTTTTTATTGTTAAGTAGGCCTTATTTTAGAAGCTGAAGAGTGTCCTTAAAGATACGAAACCGGTATTTATGTATGTTTTTATTTATTTATTTTAAGTTAACAGTAACAAATAATATTTTTATTCTACAGTAAAATATTTTATTCCCTGTATATATATATATATATATATATATATATATATATATATATATATAGTATATAGAGAGTAGTT
>NW_013669924.1:13252-19600 GCF_000517525.1 Limulus polyphemus
AAAACTGAAATTACGAATGAGACTGGGTTCCATTGGCTTTAAAGAAACAAATTTGTTTTTTCAAAACTATGAACCATTAACACAAAAAACATTACCTGTTTACACACTAAATGAGTGATTTCACAGAAATGTTTTGGAAAGTCCTTTACACTCAGTGCTGTAACAGACAAAACTGAAGTGTCTCGCTGTGGCGCAACACGTGGATTCCACCAGCAGTAAGTAGTGAACGTATAAAAAAAGATGTCGGTAATTTTAGGGTTAACATATTTTTAGATGCAGCAATGCGTCTAGCGTGGGCAATGTGTAATTTTTAATTTTATTCCAACTGCCGTCAAACTAAAAATTTCATTCGAAGCTTCGGTAATGAAAAGCATCAATAGAACGTTGCACAGTAAGCAATCTGCACGGTGATCACCACAGGGATCCAACCCCAAATTTTTCATTATTAGTCCTCAAGCTCAATTCTTAACCGAGAGACAAAAGGGATTAGAAAATGGAGAATGTCGACGATATAAGATAACAAAATTTAAAAAATATGACCTAGTATGACGTAGAGGCCTAAAACATTTTTGATTGGCCGTACCCTCTGCTGTGGACTGCAGTTTCACCTATTCAAGGCTCATTATAACGGTTTGGATCGGGAAATCAAAGAAATACAGTTAGGCCTCTTATAATGGTGACGCGTATATAATGTTTTCGGGGTTTTTGAATACATTTTAATTCACCATGTAATAACCTAAATTAATCTAGGCGTGTGAATAATATTGTGACATTGCGTCTGAATTATTATTCCGTTTTATACAGTGGACCAACTGTTTATTGAATATATATATTTATGAGTTTATCATTTTTTTCTTTTCCATCAAAGGTAAAATTAAAAATATATATGTATTCAATAATCAGTTGGTCCGCAGTATAATATCGAATTATAAATTACGTCCAAAGTTATTTCACAAGCCTAAATTAATTAGACTATTATATGATAACTTAAAAATAACTCCGTCAGATAACAACGATGTGAAACCTTTCAATCAAACAATTTAA
Organism: Limulus polyphemus; assembly: GCF_000517525.1. Classification (NCBI taxonomy): domain Eukaryota; kingdom Metazoa; phylum Arthropoda; class Merostomata; order Xiphosura; family Limulidae; genus Limulus; species Limulus polyphemus. Next base: position 14,297 of record NW_013669924.1, read on the forward strand.
CATCATCCTAAGAATTGCGCCTGTAGTTTCACGCCGAGACACTTTTAGAGTGAGCGGATCTAAAAAAAGGAAAGGTTTATGGTTGTGTGAAACTGATTTCATAGAAACCACAGTCACTGTTATCCGTAACATAAAGTATTATAAGCATATTCCGTAAAATCAACCACATGTAAAATGTCCGTATTATGTAAACTGTGTTCAGAAACATCAAACATAAGGAAAATATTCGTTATTTTCAGAAACAGTGCATGTATCCATGTACGTTTTACAGAAACACGATGTTTGTAACAATAAACACTTAACTGTATGAGTTGTTTTACAGAAACATGATGTTTGTAACAATAAACACTTAACTGTATGAGTTGTTTTACAGAAACACGATGTTTGTAACAATGAACACTTAACAGTATGAGTTGTTTTACAGAAACACGATGTTTGTAACAATGAATTATTGTCTTTAAGGCGATTCTATTTGTTTTATGTGTTTTAATTATTGTTTTTATTTAAGGCGATACTATTTTTTTTGTATGTGTTTTAATTACTGTTTTTATTTAAGGCGATTCTATTTGTTGTATGTGTTTTAATTATTGTTTTTATTTAAGACGATTCTATTTGTTGTACGTGTTTTAATTATTGTTTTTATTTAAGGCGATTCTATTTGTTGTACGTGTTTTAATTATTGTTTTTATTTAAGGCGATTCTATTTGTTGTATGTGTTTTAATTATTGTTTTTATTTAAGGCGATTCTATTTGTTGTACGTGTTTTAATTATTGTTTTTATTTAAGGCGATTCTATTTGTTGTACGTGTTTTAATTATTGTTTTTATTTAAGGCGATTCTATTTGTTGTACGTGTTTTAATTATTGTTTTTATTTAAGGCGATTCTATTTGTTGTACGTGTTTTAATGATTGTTTTGGCTTCTTAAAGGAATATGGTACTGATTTAGTTCATACTTAACTTTGTAACGAAATATTAATGATATTTGATTTTCTCTTCTATGTGGCTAGTAATTGACGTAAAGTGTTTTTATTAGTAGTAGTAGTAACAAAAGAATTTATTAAAATATCATTTTGTAAAAATGTAGTGGTACTGAATGGAACTGTATGAACCGCCCCTTAGTAAGTTATACGATTGTGCAACGCAGAATGGAAGGAAAAGAGAGGTTGCGACACTAATATCGAAGCCGATGTTAACTGCCTGTCTGATACGTGTGTTGCGAAATTTTACCGGTTTTAACTCGATGTGTTGTGCTTTTACTTCCCTAGCAGTGGAAACCTTCCTACAAGGTCAGAAATTGAGTACACACACACACATGTAAATGATCTAAGTATAAGTTTGTTTAATCATTGTCACACTGATATATAGTGTTGTTGTTTTTTTTTCATTTCTGTGCTAGTTTTCTTGAGATATTCATATCACAACATCCCTTGTCTTAACAGGCAATGATTAAATGAAGAAATGGCGTACAAGTGTCAAACTTCGTTATACTGCGTAGCTCTGAGTGTGTGTATATGCACACAACAAACATAATATATTAGTGCATGAAGTAAATCTAATGTATAAGGGCTTATAACGCAAAAATCGGGTTTCAATACCCGCAGTGGGCAGAGAACAGATAGCCCATTGTGAAACTTTGTGGCTAACAAACAAACATACAAAGTTATTTTATGTGGAACTGGATATCTTGTCTTGCCCTAAGTTGTCATTACACACATAAAAGCTTCAATTCTATCATTAAGTCGCTTACTAGTTAGCATGCCTGTACTGTGAATCCGAGAATTCATGGTTCGCAACCTGTTTCCGAAAAACACTCCGTACTGTAGTGCTTTAAGAGTGGCTGTCAACTTCCACTGTTCAGTCACACAAAAGTAGCCCAAGAGTTTGCGGTGGGTGCTGTTTACCGTGTGCAGTAGTCCATCGTGCCAGAGAAGGAGGCCATACAGTAAATTAGAATAATATTAAAATAATAGGATATGAACCATAAATGAGAAAAAGATTCTTCTACGTCAACACACTCAGATAACCTAGCAATAGAAGTCACCTAAACCTGGATGAAACATTCAAGTAGTTAGTAGTTATAATGAGGCATTACTACCACAGTTGCAGTCCTTCTCAATAATTGCCCCCCAGTGGCACAGCGGCATGTCTGCGGACTTACAACGCTAGAAACCGGGTTTCGATACCCGCGGTGGGCAGAGCACAGATAGCCCATTGTGTAGCTTTGTGCTTAATTTCAAACAAACCAATTTCTCATTAATTTCCTAAAGATGGCAGCAGATCGGGAGTCGAAACGTAGGATTAAAACTAGTTATTAACTGACACGTATAGTTTTATCATGAAAATGGAAATTAATCACTAAGCTCGGGTCATCGTGTGGTCTAGTAACCATGACAACTTTTGTTATCCGATTTCCACAACCTTGCCGCAAGTTGATTTTCAGTTGTTGATAGTGTACGTGTACTATCTAGTATCTCGGAGCGAACGTTCAGGGGAGTGTTCAACTTATCGTTTCTTTTTACAGTGTCTTACGTATATTGGAAGTGGTTTTGCATTTTTCCTCTATATTGTTTTATTATCTCCAAAACTCAATCCGGTCACCTTAAGGTTGATTTATCTCGTTTTTCAAACTCTTAAAGAAATTAGTATATTACTTTGAGTATAACAATGAAAACCGGTAATTTTTCTCTCACATTTTTTCAACATCATGAAAGAACGCTAGGTCTTGCTTTGAGTATTAGTATCAAGACATCTTCGATAAGGAAGATGGGATGAGTGTGTTACCTGCTGTGTGAGTGTCTGTCAGTAAAAGAAATGGTCGTGTCATAAAATAACATTTTAAAAAAAGGTACCCCCCCAGTGGCACAGCGGTATATCTATGGACTTACAACGCTAGAATCCTGGTTTCGATACCCGTGGTGGGCGGAGCACAGACAGCCCATTGTGTAGCATTGTGTTTAATTACAAACAAACAGAAGAAGATAATTTTCATCGCATTTGAAAGTTGAGTAAATACGATTCCGAGTATAGTTCACGATGTTTTTAAATATCAACTTTTATTATTTTGAAGGGGGGCCGGTCCCCCCTATAACTATGCATACGGACTCGTTCATTTGGGTGAGTGTAATCTTGGTTATTTCTGTGCGTATTACATATGTACATATTTAACATATGTGGTCTAACCTGCCCCACCCCCAATAGTGACCAAACTTAAATTCCTGCTTTAGGCCCTGGATTTTGGTGTGTTAATTACCGACTAGTCTTTATACCGCTCACTACCGGTGGGGTCCACATACTGCGTCAGATCGAGTAGTGTGTCGTGTTGCCAGTTACAACACACGCTGTGATGAAATGACTAAAAGATTGGGTGAAATCACTCAGTTTCTACCGGACCGTAGAAGTAATTAGTCAGAGTGATACAGAAAATTAACTTGGGCAGCGGTAATGGAGCGCGAACGTGGCACGTATCCTCGTAGCAGAACCTATCGAGAATTTGAACTGGCTGAGAGTTGTAGGAGGATTGTTGTTATTTGTTTTTAAGCACAAAGCTACACAAAGGGGATATCTGTCCTCTGCCCACCACGGGTATCGAAACCCGGTTTCTAGCAGTATAAATTCGCAGACATACCGCTGTGCCACGCTGTAGGGGGGATGCGTGTGCTCGAAGTGAAAAAACAACAACAAAAAAAACTAACATATACGTTTAATCGAAAAAAAAACTATTTAATAGATACTTTTAAATATTATGTTTTATTTATGTGCAACTGTTTAGATTGGCTTTGGGGTAAGACAAAATACCAAGAGACGTGATGTAGAAAAAAAAAAATCTAAGCATAATTTTCGTTTGGTTTTGTTTTTATTATTATTGGTTTGATTTCTGGCCTAACGTTATCATGGCATGATTTTTTAAATTTGGACGCCGACAATTTTGTGCCCCAAAGTGATAACCACTCCCAAATTTAGCCTATATTACCCCTATTAGTGGGGTTAATTTCAGTATTGATGTTATTTTTATAAATATTTTTTATGTGACTCATATATTGCTAGAGCCCTGTAAACAGCAAATTAATGAACCCAGAACCAATTTGATAAGTTGTTATGAATAACGTTTTTAAAAGCCGGCGGAGCTGATGCGATTCTAGGGTTAACAACAGGCAGTATCTTTTAATTAGATTTCTTTGTTTTAGTGAAGAGATTATGTAAATAGCGCTTCCCCTCTCTTTCCTGTAGAACTTGACCCCCCCCCCCAAGCCATACCCACACGTAGGGTGCCCCTGAATCAACCCCCTGAGTTATTTGAGAATATCTTTTCTACTTAAAAGTCTTAAATTGTAATTTTTGGCATAATTTAAGTTGTGTTGTTCTGTTTCTGTGTGCTTTCTTTACCGGAAGTGACAATGTATTGTGCTGTTTCTGCGTGCTTTCTTTACCGGAAGTGACAATGTGTTGTACTGTTTCTGCGTGCTTTCTTTACCGGAAGTGACACTAGGGTGCACGCCAGTTGTAATGTTCTATTTGTGCATGATTCCTTTATAGGAAGTGACACTAGGGTATACTTTATTTGTAACGTTCTATTTGTGCGTGATGCCTTTACAGGAAGTGACACTAGGGCATACGTTATTTGTACTATTCTATTTGTGTGTGCTTTCTTTACAGGAAGTGACACTAGGGTATACGTTATTTGTAGTGTTCTATTTGTGTGTAATTTCTTTATCGGAAGTGACAGGAGAGAACTTGTTAAAGGATATATTTAAATTGCGGTAGCACTGTCTATGTAAAGATGGCTGGGATTGGTCATCGAAATGTTATTTTAAATATCTCCTCAATAGGCCCTCAAAACTTTACAATGTTATATAGTGTTTCCTTTTATATCAATATCTATGTAATGACTAAGTCACAAGTTCTGGTAATGTCTGGAAATATCATAGCAGAATGTTTGAATTTCTTGTTCTTCTTTCTTCTGCCTCTTCTTTATTACACGATAACTCAAAAACCAAAACAATGGTCTCATCCAAATTCACCGAGGTGACATAGTTTCAAACGGAGTATCCGCTTTTGTACGTAATAATTTTAAAAATCATAATTCTATGTTATCATTACCCCTTGAAGTTAGCTTTCTTACAATAATTTGGTGTTCCTTAAAAAGGCTTAAGTACAGGGTGAAACAGGAATTACCAGCCAATAGTAGATAAACAATAAATATTACAGTTGAAACCTCATTGTATTCAGAACTTGGTTATAAGTACAACCTTCCTATGTATATTGAAATACTGTATTAAAAAACAACAAGCAAACAAGTAAAGAAA
>NW_013669924.1:19766-21591 GCF_000517525.1 Limulus polyphemus
CCCTACACTTACTTTAGAAAAGCTTTTCCTTACTTGAATATATATATATATATATATATATACAAGTCGAACTAATTAACATTTCGTACTTACCCAGAGCGACAAGCACTACCACGTGATTGGTTATTCTTATTCAAACATAGATGAAAACGTAACTCCGAGATATCACTGATGTCGACATTCTTGCACAACGTGTAGTACTGCAGGAATAAGTCACAGACAGAACAGGTGTTATTTCGTACATTAATGTGCCACAAATACACAAGGTCGTGGAATAACTCTACAGTTATAATATAATTTTATAATATTTTTATTTATAAAATATATTAGTTACATGTATACGTTCAGTCATGAATTGATTATCCATCAAAATAGTAATAATATAGTTGTTTTGGAAGGAGTTGACAGGGAAATGAATGTGGTAGTTACACGTGCTCAGTCATGTACAAGTTATTTTGCCCGACATGACCATGTGATTAGGGCGCTCGGCTCGCAATCTGTGGGTCGCGGGTTCGAATCCCCGTCACATCAAACATACTCGTCCTTTCAGCCATGGGGGCATTTATTATGTGACGGTCAATCCCACTATTCGTTTGTAAAATAGTAGCCCAAGAGTTGGCGGTGGGTGGTGATGACTAGTTGCCTTCCCTCTAGTCTTACACTGCTAAATTAGGGACGGCTGGCGCAGAAAACAAACAAACAAACAAAAAACTAGTTATTTATACAGTTGTGTAACAAGGAATGAAATATTGGTTTTCTTTGTAGTTACAATGTTTAATAAGTTTATTTTTCTTGTTTATCACTCACTTCTGTGGAAGGAACTCGACCAGAATAAATCTTGTATGTGCCAGGTGATTTTCCACGAACAATCCCAGTATATGAAAGTACGTGCTACAGACTTGACTAGCAGCAGTGTTTATCACAAAGAAAGTTTATATGTGCGTTTTATATTCTGTATTTTACAAAGACTTAAGAATATTCATGGAGACGTCACAGTTCACCGTTGTTGTTGAAAACAACTTAGTTTACATTAGCTAAAAGTAGAACTGTAGTATCAATTACCATTATTTGTAGAATATTTCTTTCATTGGAGTTCTGATTACTGTCTCCATAAAAAAAAAAAAAAAAATTTTGTATGTCGTATGATTGAGATATCTACTGGACTCCCTCTGCCTCGTTTTGGTCTCTGTTCTAAGGTCTTCTTTAGAACCCGAAAACAAAAGTCTCAGCATAGATCAAAACATTGTCCTTCTTAAGAAACAAGGCAGGAACAGTTAATTAGAAATTCAAACCTTACAGTTTCTGGCTTCTAATACCAGTGAAATATGAGGTCTTTTGGGGGGACCTGGATAAGGCCTCAGCATAGAGACAGAAACGTTGTTCTCCTTAAGAAATAAGACAGGAACAGTTAATTAGAAATTCCAACTCCTCGACGTGCGCTCTTCTTAACTTACTGTGAAATAATATGGTGTATGTATTTGCACTTGAATGGTTTCATATACAGTATGGATGATTGAAAGAATAAAATGTACCCAAGTAATTGATCTTTAAGTTAAGCCTCAAAGGTTGTCCTGCATGTATGTAAAGCCTAATAAAATTGTCAACGGAGACAAATTTATTGAAGTAAGTAAACGTTTTACTTACATTAGAAAATATTATAGTACAAAGAATAATATCGAAGGTTTGTTAACCAAATGTCGTTAGTCAAAGAAATGTATGTAAGCCAAATAAAATTGTCAACGGAGATAAATTTATTGAAGTAAGTAAACGTTTTACTTACATTAGAAAATCTAGGTGGATAAGGCGCTCGACTCACAATCTGAGG
>NW_013669924.1:22541-28597 GCF_000517525.1 Limulus polyphemus
ATTCGTTGGTAAAGAGTAGCCCAAGAGTTGGCGGTGGGTGGTGATGACTAGCTGCCTTCCCTCTAGTCTTACACTGCTAAATTAGGGACGGCTAGCGCAGATAGCCCTCGTGTAGCTTTGCGCGAAATTCCAAAAAAAACAAACAAAATAAACATTGGAAAATATTATAGTACAAAGAATAATATCGAAGGTTTGTTAACCAAATGTCGTTAGTCAAAGAAATGTATGTAAGCCAAATAAAATTGTCAACGGAGATAAATTTATTGAAGTAAGTAAACGTTTTACTTACATTAGAAAATATTATAGTACAAAGAATAATATCGAAGGTTTGTTAACCAAATGTCGTTAGTCAAAGAAATGTATGTAAGCCAAATAAAATTGTCAACGGAGATAAATTTATTGAAGTAAGTAAACGTTTTACTTACATTAGAAAATATTATAGTACAAAGAATATATCGAAGGTTTGTTAACCAAATGTCGTTAGACAAAGAAAGCATATGTTATTTTATATTATTTCTGTCGTTGTTTGTGGCGTAAAGCTACTAGAATGAAGACTACTACTAGTTACCACCAACAACCAACTCTTGGGCTACTCCAATCGAACAGTGAGATTTGACTGTCAATCTTATAACGCCCCCAAGGCCCAAGCGATTTTATTGTTAATGTGGCCCTAACCACGGAACTTCGGAACTACAATTGTCTCTATTTACGTCATATAAGCTGAAAGGACGTGAGTTCGTGTTATAACACCACAAATCAAGTAATCGGCTCATCAGTTTTAATACGAAAGATATCATGTGATAAAATAAAATCCTCAGTGTTTTGAGTAAAATAGGTTGGTTAAATGAGCTGCTTAGGAGAGCCCCAAAGACAGAATAGGAGATCCCTAAGGACAGAGAGCTCTAAAGAAGTTTTCTTTAAATTTGTTTAGGTTTACTCTTAGCCTTTGATATGTTATAGTTGATTTTCCTATGCGTTGAAACTTTAGTGAGTTGATAAAGAAAAAATCGAACTTTCAAGTGAACTACACAACTTTAAAGAGGTTTGAACTAGCAAAAATGTTACCAGTTACAAACAAAAGATTGAAGTGTAATAGTAAAGGTAATGTGAGAGCGTTTGTCCTTCTCTCCGTTATTTAAATTTAGATAGTGGGACAAGGATACAGAATAACAGCACGCGCCTGATATATTTAGGGCCGGTTTTATTTCTTATCGAGTACAAGTTTCCACTCCATTTTCTGCTGCTCCACTTTGTTCATTCATGCTCTATATCCTTGAATAGGTGGCGCTGATGTAAAACCGTCGACACCATTGTGTAAATACCTGAAAAAACAAACACTTAAATGTTAAGTGTGAAATTCACCTACCGAGAACAAAACCTATATAAAACAGAAGTTAAAATGATTTTTTAAAACTACAGATCTTGTCATGTGAGTAACATGAGGAGAGGAAAAAAGTAAAGGGGATTTTGGTTTCTGAAATTTCCAATAAAAGAGTTCTAAAGACAGAATAGGAGGGTTCTAAAGACAGAATAGGAGGGTTCTAAAGACAGAATAAGAGAGTTCTAAAGACAGAATAGGAGGGTTCTAAAGACAGAATAGGAGAGCTTTAAAGACAGAATAGGAGGGTTCTAAAGACAGAATAAGAGAGCTCTAAAAACAGAATAGGAGAGCTCTAAAGACAGAAATAGGAGAGCTCTAAAGACAGAATAGGAGGGTTCTAAAGACAGAATAAGAGAGCTCTAAAAACAGAATAGGAGCTCTAAAGACAGAATAGGAGGGTTCTAAAGACAGAATAGGAGGGTTCTAAAGACAGAATAGGAGGGTTCTAAAGACAGAATAGGAGAACTCTAAAGACAGAATAGGAGAGCTCTAAAGACAGAATAGGAGGGTCTAAAGACATAATAGGAGAGCTCTAAAGACAGAATAGGAGGGTTCTAAAGACAGAATAAGAGAGCTCTAAAGACAGAATAGGAGAGCTCTAGTGCACCAAAAGCTAGGAGATTACACTTCACTAAAAGCTTTTTACACCGACATCAAAAAGGGGTGAATCTGCTGATCCCAGGAAACGATGCAGAAAATCTCATACACTGTCGGACAGACATGTAGAAGTTGTGGCCACCGGATGTAGATAGTAAATATCCCATTTCGGATTGTGTTGATTTACATTTTAAAATGGCTAGTTCAAGCTCAGAAACTGTCATGCTGAAATTATAGAGAGTAAAAAATAGTTGAGTAGCTGCTTGTTGTTAGGCACAGTTAGGTAACTTTGTTTTGCCCGCCGCGGGTATCGAAACCCGATTTTTAGCGTCGTAAGCCTCCAGATTTAATTAACCACTGAGCCACTTGGGGGTGGGAGGTGGAGTGCAAGAATGAGAAATATTTCTTGTGAAGGTTCTTAAAGGGAACATATGTCCACTGATTGTATCTTTTTGTGGTGTGAATATTCACTATCGATCGCGAGCTTTCTGCACGTGCTGGGGTATAAATATGTAAACTTGTCTTTAAGATGTTTATGAAATCACCCTGACTCGGTTTATTTCCATGGGTTTTGACACACTGAAAAATATTGAGGCATCAGGAAAAGAATAATTCGAAGATATTAAACATATTTCATGGACTGGCGGTTCTATACTGGTAACAATCACGATCTAAAACCATCCAATTTCTTAGAACACTTCTCGTCACTCACTTGAACATAAGGCAGAGTTTTGTATCTTTTGATGTATTACAAGTCTTTATGTGAAACGGGACCTTGCGGTTCTTTAATATTTGAGGTTTAACTTAAATTTATTTTCGAAGTTCTTTCTTGGTGAAATTAACGTCTAGCTTAAGAGACTCTTGATGTTACACTCGAGGCATTGTTTTCTAACCAAAAACAAGCACGCGCCACTCGTGAAACGTTCTAACGTAAGATAAACACTATTCTAAGAAAATAAGTGTGGCGTATGACAGGCCTCGATGGGTGGGCTCAAAAATTCCGGAACGCGCTTTATAAAAAGAAAAGTGCAGGTTTGGGGTTGAAGTGTTATACCCCCCCCCCTCCCTCATTGAAGACAACACGCGTCTTTTCGCGCTTAAAACACTGTAATGTGAAAGAAAAAGTATGGCACCAAGGTTTGAAACGCTGTAATATAAAGCAAATAGCATGCATGCCACGGCGCTTTTCGGTTTAACGAACTGTTAAATTTTTATTTGAATAAACGTTATCCGAATACAGTTTCATACGCTGAAATCAAAAACATAAGACTGAAGTGAAATGAACACTTTGAAGCCTATATTATACAATCTCATATACTGACTGTGCAGCAACTCGCAATGAATGATAAGCCAACTGTAGAAACGCGAAGCGTACAACAATATTATAAACACGCGCGAAACGTCACGACAGTGTTCTAATCTCAGTATAATAACAAGAGTAATCGTCCTATTCATTACTTTATTGTCATTTCTCCAAAGAAATACAGATAAAACAGTTCACCAAGCCGAAAAGCGCCCGTGCCGCCACCAGGGACAGTGCTAACGTGTGGCAGACGGGGAACCTTTTCACTAGCGATCGCCAAGAGCTGCAAATTCTAATACAAATCATAAAAGAAAAATGTAGAGTTATATAATGTTAAACAACGATAGATTTGGTTGTATATTCCTGCCCATGTCTGTTGGGTTGTTTCCCTAACTGACAATTGACATGGGAGGAGTGTGAACTTAGTTGATAATATATTAGTTACAGACATGCCCCCCCCCCCCCGCCAGTGGCACAGCGGCATGTCTGCGGACTTACAACGCTAGAAACCGAGTTTCGATACCCGTGGTGGTCAGAGTACAGATAGCCCATTGTGTAGCTTTGTGCTTAACTTCAAACAAACAAAATACATACATGCTGAGATGTTCTTTATCAATACCTGGATGTAAAGAGTAATTTCGTTCCTCCTCCCCCCTCCCTCCACTAATACGTGGGGAGGTAGATACCTTAATTTATAGAATAACAAAACATCTATTTTGTCATTGTCAAGTATTTTAGGCAGCATGAACATTGTAGGGCTCAAATTTGTAAGGATTGATCCTGTTTTGTGCATGGGTCAAGTCCTGCCCTCTTTCTTGGATGGCATAACGTTTGGGTCTCTATATGGGCTGCCTCACACAACAAAAAAGTAGGAACAGCCCAATAGGTAATGTTGCTTTGAAGAAGAAGAAAACACAATCAACCTTTATGTTAAATTGGATTCGATAAGTTGTTTTATCATTCGCGTGTTATTTATAATAGTTGAGATATGAAATTCTCTGTTATATTAGTATTGTTTATGTAAATAACTGTAGATAATACAGTAGTTTGAAAGACTTGTTTAATCTCAAGCTTGGTATTAAAACCATCTTGTGATGTAGGTTTCAATAAAAGTTTGATGTGTAGTAGATGTTTTGTGTGCACTGCATGTATGGCACCTAAAAAGAAAATTGAAGGGGTTTGTGAGTTTCTCAGTAATTGCTTCCTTTCCTCTTTTGTTAAGATGGTTCCACCTTAAATTCTTTTGATTCTTGTCGACTCGACAAGGGTGTGACACTTTCTAAAATGAATTGTTGTTCCTACAAACAGGGCACATCATAATGTGTGTATTTAAAATCAGCAAGAAAATAAAGCTGAAACTCTGAGAAGCTAATTTCATCAAAAATGTATATCTTTGTAACTGGTTTGCTTTCAAAGTTGAACTACGTTATCGGAATGTTTTAGGAAACAAACTGCTAGGAAGAATTAACTTAATAAGTTAGTAAGTAGAATATGTTTGCCATTAAACACAAATTGATGAAAAAAATAACTTGCGAATTCTTCTTGGATGGATGAGATTAAAAATCAACAACCTCATGACTAGAATTTATTTTGACCATTAAGTGAAACACACTACCTGCTAAACGAGTATGACATTGTAACGTGGCATTTGACATGAGATCAAGAAAAAAATATTTTAACTTCTTAGCAAAAACATATTAAATATGTGTGGGTTCTCAAAAATTCATTAGTATCATTTATAGCAGGTGAAATGTTACAATCTCTGCAAAGAAAAAAATCTGTTTTATAAATTGTATAGAAATAATAGTCTTAGCACTCTTGCTTCTGAAAATAACACTGTAAAAGCTGTCTGAAAAGAATTAGGTATTGGTTTGTAGGAATGAAGAATTAAAGGTCACAAAACTTGTTTGATAAGTGAAACATTTCAAAAGGTCAAAGTTATCTATGGCAGATTATAGTTCAAGGTCACACTTGTTTTTTTATATGTGGCAATTTATGGGTGAATCTTACAAAGAATTTGTTTCATAAGTGGAACATTTTAGGTGAAAGTCACAGATATGTTGCTCTCTATGTGATATATTTCATAGGCAAGAAGTCATACTGGTTGAAAGGTCTAGATCATGAATGTGTAACAGGCTATAAGTCAGGATCACAGAGATGTTTTGATGTGTGACAGGCTATAAGTCAGGATCACAGAGATGTTTTGATGTGTGACAGGCTATAAGTCAAAAGTCAGGGTCACAGAGATGTTTTAATGTGTGACAAGCAAAAGTCAGGGTCACAGAGATGTTTTGATGTGTGACAGGCTATAAGTCCATAACTTCACTTCTTATAACTTAAGATAAAATGAAGTACTTTGTTGTATTTTTGTTTGTTATATAATGTGAGTTAATATGTTTGTAATACAGTAAACCACACCAAAATGGAGAATTTGTAAGGCTGTGATTTCTGTAAATAATAGATATAAACAGTGAAAATATCCCTTATTCATTCACTTTGTAATGAAGATAAAGATGAATGGTTGAAAAATGTAGCTTTGTAGCAGTCCTAACCATCAGTGTATTATGGTTAGAGCTGACATGACTGGAAAATGTAGCTTTGTAGCAGTCCTAAACATCAGTGTATTATGGTTAGAGCTGACATGGCTGGAAAATGTAGCTTTGTAGCAGTCCTAACCATCAGTGTATTATGGTTAGAGCTGACATGACTGGAAAATGTAGCTTTGTAGCAGTCCTAACCATCAGTGTATTATGGTTAGAGCTGACATAGCTGGGA
>NW_013669924.1:29269-31189 GCF_000517525.1 Limulus polyphemus
TTAAATAACTAACGGCAAAAAATTTTATAAATTTAGTTATTGTTGTTTTTATTTATTTCTAATAAAAAATAAGATGAAACTTTCCTTTTCAGCAAAATAACATGAGAAATACTTTTTTTTTTTCCTTATAATTTTTAAAAATGATTACAGCACGATAAAGACAGGTCTAAAAATTATTTTTATACTTACCGCATATCAGCCAACATTCGTTCTAGTTTTGGTTGTGAGTAATTTTTCAACCTTTCTTAGTACCATTCAAGTGTTAGTCAATAAACATTCATTATCACTGAACATTTCCCACAGTGTGTTCTAGTTTAATCAAGTTTTGGTTCTGGTTTGGTAAGTTTGACAACCATATTTTATGATCAGTATTAATATACCTCCAGAACTTTGTTTTATTATCACCTTGTATACATTTAGTTTGATGCATTTCGTGTGTGAATGTCTCGTCTCTCTTTCCCTCTCAGAGTTAAAGGATATTTTACCTTATAAACTTTATATTTTTCACAGATACACACTTACTTAAATCTGTTTTTATTTTACCCCATTTCAGTGAGTTGGAAAACGTTTCATTAAAAAATTAAAAACTACGAATGAATTTAAATAACTTGTTGAACGAGCCTGTACATTCATACGGTATATAAGAAAAAATATTGGTTTGAATTGATTAAACCTAATATGTCTTGTCTAATTAGATGTTTACATTTTAGGTCCTTCTTTCATTTTTTGACCAGCGTTTGTGCAATTATTGGTGGTGTCTTCACAGGTAAGTCTTTTTTTTATTTTATCGTAATTTATGCGAAAGTGCAGTTGAAAATTTACCAAAAAGGGGGGTCCTAAATTTTAATTCATACTAAGAGTATTGATAAGAAATAAAATAAAAAGAATCAAGAAAAGTAATAAAGCAAAGGTAAACACTCGGAACTTAACAAAACGAACGCAAAACATTTCATTATGATTTTACAATTGATTTTTTTTTCCCACTTATTTCTGTCTGTCTTCTATAAATAACAGATTCATATTTTATTACTATATATTTGAAACTTGTTTTATTTGTATATCTTTTGTTCTTAATGTTTGGTATTGTTACTGTTGTGGGTCAAGTTACCATATTATGTTTTAAAATGTGGTAATCTGATGAAAGACTCGGTATAGAGCCAAAACATCATCTCAAATAAAAAACAAAGTATCAGAATGAAATCATCAGTCCGTGTACAACATTTTTTGTATTTATGGTACTGGATTACATTCAAAAGTAGCTCCATTAGTCTTGGGTCTGATTTTGAATATCTTTCAAGCTTCCTTGGTCTCATACAAAGTTGTTTTTTTTTGCTACTTGTAGGAACCTCAACTAATAAACTTTTAAATACTAGGTAACCTGTTCTGTAAAGAAAAATGGCTGGAACATCTGTTGGGATGATCAGATTTGGTTGTGGTTTTGTAAAAACTGTATTGTTAACAGTAGGAAACTAAAAGCGATAAAGAAAATACTTGATTCATGTTGTTTGACGAAACATACTTCCCCTCCCAAGAGTTGATAAAGTTTGTTTCTGGTTTGGTTTGAAGTTTTTCTTATATTACAAAAGTTGAACAGTGTGATAAAAGTTGTACTGGATAAACGGTGTGATAAAAGTTGTACTAGATGAACAGTGTGATAAAAGTTGTACTGATGAACAGTGTGATAAAAGTTGTACTAGATAAACAGTGTGATAAAAGTTGTACTAGATAAACAGTGTGATAAAAGTTGTACTAGATAAACAGTGTGATAAAAGTTGTTCTAGATAAACAATGTGATAAAAGTTGTACTAGATGAACAGTGTGATAAAAGTTGTACTGAATAAACAGTGTGATAAAAGTTGTACTGAATAAACAATGTGATAAAAGTTGTACTGAATAAACAATGTGATAAAAGTTGTACTG
>NW_013669924.1:31912-34491 GCF_000517525.1 Limulus polyphemus
GTACTGGATGAACAGTGTGATAAAAGTTGTACTGGATGAACAGTGTGATAAAAGTTGTACTGGATGAACAGTGTGATAAAAGTTGTACTGGATAAACAGTGTGATAAAAGTTGTACTGGATGAACAGTGTGATAAAAGTTGTACTGGATAAACAGTGTGATAAAAGTTGTACTTGATAAACAGTGTGATAAAAGTTGTACTGGATGAACAGTGTGATAAAAGTTGTACTGGATAAACAGTGTGATAAAAGTTGTACTGGATAAACAGTGTGATAAAAGTTGTACTGGATGAACAGTGTGATAAAAGTTGTACTGGATGAACAGTGTGATAAAAGTTGTACTTGATGAACAGTGTGATAAAAGTTGTACTAGATAAACAGTGTGATAAAAGTTGTACTTGATAAACAGTGTGATAAAAGTTGTACTGGATAAACAGTGTGATAAAAGTTGTACTGGATGAACAGTGTGATAAAAGTTGTACTGGATAAACAGTGTGATAAAAGTTGTACTTGATATAGGGCATGAATTTTAAATAAAGACCTCCACCTTGCTAAAATTCAATCTATTTGCATGTCAGAGAAAGAAAGGAAGCCTTTGATATACATTACACATTTAATATTGGATGTCTGAAAATCCCCTTTCTGTGTCTACTTTAACTTTATGCAATTAAAAAACATTAAGTATAGAAACTTTCAGAAATTACATTCAAGATTAATCTTGATCATTACTGCTATATCTTGCAATTTTTTTCATCTTTCAGTGGCCAGTCTGATAGATTCCGTTGTGTACCACTCATCCAGAGCAATCCAGAAGAAGATAGAACTTGGCAAACTGAACTGATTCTTCTCTCAAGATTTTAGAAAAAAAAAAAGTTATTTTTACCCATTTGTTTTTTTAATAACTATATCAAATTTCAATATAACATTTCTTCCATATCTGAAAGTATTTTATATTGCAATACACAAAGGAATAAAAATAAACATTATAAAATCCTATGTATTATTAGTATAATCTACCTTTATTGCTGATGTTGTACAAAATACAGCCATAGTCAACCAGGCCTATTTAATACTAGCAGTCACTTTTATCTCAATAATCATAGAGTCTGCTTAAGGGAAGTGTTTTAAGCTCTTAGGACAAATGTCAGTAGGGGGTGTGAACTGATGTCAGGCTTTATACTGTGATTTTCTTCCTAACAAGATTCTGATGTATATATATATCTCCACACTGACAAATTTGTTGTTTGTAGACCAACCACCAACTCAAAGGCCTAGTGAAAAATGAATTGTTATCAAACCCTCAACTTGTACTTTTCATCAAATTTTCAACTTTGCCTAAAACAAACAAACTTGTTTTCTGTTAGTAACCAGACCATCCGCTTGTTCAAGTTCTGTTTGCCATATTGTATTTCTAGAAAAGTAAATATATAAAGATGATAATAGAAAAGAACCTTCTGCTGACAATAAAAATGGTTGACTTAGAAACTATGATAACGTAGAAGTTAAAAAAAAAGGTAAAACATTTTCATAAGAAACCTATACTTACTTTCTTAGTGGGTACTTGAAAACAAAAAATTGACTGAGATTTATAGTGATAATGTTGGTGTAGAAATTTTAAAATTTATCAAAATAATTTTACATAATACTATCAGGTATGAAAAAAGTTTGTTTTTAAATGTTATAATCACAACTATAAAGTAAATGAAATTTAAAATGTGTTCAAAAGGGATACATAAACTACCATTAATATTAAACACTTAACATAATCTCTAGATGTTGTATTATAAAAACGTATCATTATTTTTATACCCATTTTTTTTCTTACTTCTCCTCGCTATCATTTTAATATTAATGAGGTATCTGACAGAATAAATCTTTTATTGTCTGTCTGTTAGTGGATTGATATAAACAATTTTGTATACTCGTGTATTTATATATATATATATAAAAGTGTAAATGCAAATCTGTAAACTTTTCAGTATTCTTTCTGTTATCTTATCCAATGAATAAATTCCTTAACATGCATCACTTCTGTTCATTATGTAGTTATTAACACAAAAATATACTAGACACACTAATTTTCCTATGACAAGAGTTCATTATGAATTGGTTCAACTCCAATCTTAAAAAGGAAGAAATGTGCAAATAGAATCATGGATGTTTAAAAACAGAAATTTGAGTCAAAGTGTGACTCTGACCAATATGACTTTTAAAATAGAATAGACTAGGTTCAGTTATGAACCGTGGGACCCAATGTTCATACCCTGAACCTAGTCTCATTCTACTATTACAATCAAATACAGGCCCTGTATTTGATTGTAATAGTAGAATGAGACTAGGTTCAGGTATGAACATTGGGCCTGTATTTGATTGTAATAGTAGAATGAGACTAGGTTCAGGGGTATGAACATTGGGCCTGTATTTGATTGTAATAGTAGAATGAGACTAGGTTCAGGGTATGAACATTGGGCCTGTATTTGATTGTAATAGTAGAATGAGACTAGGTTCAGTGGGTATGAACATTGGGCCTGTATTTGATTGTAATAGTAGAATGAGACTAGGTTCAGTGGGTATGAACATT
>NW_013669924.1:35380-37043 GCF_000517525.1 Limulus polyphemus
GTAGAATGAGACTAGGGTCAGGTATGAACAGTGGGACTGTAAAAGTAGAATAAGACTAGATTTGGGTATGAAAATTGAGACTGTATTTACTGTAGAAGTAGAATGAGACTAGGTCCAGGTATGAACATTGGGCCTGTATTTACTGTAGAAATAGAATGAGACTAGGTCCAGGTATGAACAGTGGGACTGTATTTGATTGTAAAAGTAGAATGAGACTAGGTTCAGGTATGAACATTGGGCCTGTATTTGATTGTAATAGTAGAATGAGACTAGGTCCAGGTATGAACATTGGGCCTGTATTTTACTGTAAAAGTAGGATGAGACTAGATTTGGGTATAAAAATTGAGACTGTATTTACTGTAGAAGTAGAATGAGACTAGGTTTAGCTATGAACAGTGGAACTGTATTTACTGTAGAAGTAGAACGAGACTAGGGTCAGGTATGAACAGTGGGACTGTATTTGACTGTAGAAGTGTAATCAGATTAAGACAGCATGTGGCTGTTACAGTAGTCATACTGGCTGGGATCATTCAAGGCTGATGTAAGTCAGGTTGGTCCACTATATAAGGGGGAGACAAAATGCATCCCAAAGTGATGCTGAATTTAGGTGACACCAAGTTTGAGTAAATATATATAAATTTAATTGACAGGCCTTTAACACCAAATTAAATCAATTTTTATTTATATCAAAGACATTAAACAGTGCATGCACTTGCTGCTGTATGGTTATCTTTTGCTGAATTCATGAATTAATTAACCTGGAGTTCCCCACTTATTCCTGCTAACCAATTCACCCATATTATGGTACACGTTTAAATACAATGTTTCTTACTTAATGGGAAACATCAAATTTACCTATAGTGAGTAGCATATCAATGTTACTGGTCATTTTTATCTAAATATAGGAGTGACCATAAACTCAAGATATCTGGCCTACCATTAAAGGACACTGACTGTTGACTTCTTGTGCAACATATAGCATTACAGCTATACTCTCTCCATGGGCAGTACAGGTGTTATCTCCAAAGAATAACAAAGACACCTAGAATGAAATCAATGGCTTTCTTGACCACCTGTTATGCAAAAACAGCTAAGACTTGGAATAAACAAAATCTTGTGAAAAACTCCACATCAAATTGAGAAGGTAGAAAATGCATGGTAAGCCTGCTTACCACAAATAGAAGGAACCAAAAGCATAACCAAACTAGTCGAACTGCTATCAAGTATGACATATGTCCATATAAAAGGAAGAGTGAAATTAGCTGTAGCTGATCAGATTTAAAAAAAAAAATAAATTATTCTGGGACTAGTTGTTAAAGTCACAATAATAAACAGAAAGGTGTAACGAATTTGTTGTTATTTTAATATGAACGTTGTTTAAATTAAGTTTATACTTAGAAACATACAGAGCTTATACTGTTAGATAGGTATTGTGAAACTCCCGCCTATTTTCCAAAGTTGTTGAAGATTCTTGAGAGTAAGAATCAACAATATATCTATATACGTGAACGCTTTAACCAGTATTGTTACGTAAGACTGTATTTTCTAGAAAACCTTCCCATGGCTATAAATATAACCAACGCGGCGCGCCAAGGAGAGTGCCTATTATTATTTCGCTAAAGTCAGTGTACTATAAACTTCGAAAGCTATAACTGTGATTTTT
>NW_013669924.1:38043-41005 GCF_000517525.1 Limulus polyphemus
TTTCATCGGACATTAGTATTTTTACATAAACATATAAACTCATCGTGGAGAGCTCAGCGTGTGTGGCCAAGGACAAAGCTAGCTAGCTTCCCAGCGGATCGTATCTACATCAATTCGTAATTAACTCGCTCATCGTAAACCCTCGATAAGATATCAAAGAAGTTCGGGACTAGAAAGAAAACTTTATAGTGTTTGTAAGTTTGCGGAATTTTTGTTTATAATAACTATTTGTAATAATTGATATTATGAATTGTATTATTTTGTGTATATTAAAACGAAAACGGTGTGTATCAATCTTGTTGTGAAATATCGTAAATTGACTAAAATATCGGCATATATTCAAATACTAAATCCAAAGTATCGTTTAACTACTAAATTTAAATTATCAGTTAACGCGGCTTCGGACTATACGAAATTTTAATACGTAACAAAGGTAAAACAATGAAACCTTTTCTTTGCAATTACCAACTTCTGCCACAAGCTGAGAGTTAGCAGATGAGGGTGAAACAAAGTTGGGGGAATTTTTTACTGTTAATTTTGTAATATTGTCAAATGGTGTATTAAACGAGTATCTTTTTATTTCATTTCCGACATAAGGAACTACAAATAATATTAAATTCATTTGGAAAACTTGCTTTAATCAAACTTCAAAAAGGAATTCTCGATTCTGATAATCAAAGATTCAAATCACGATTATATTTTTTTTCTCCGCCTTATTGCTGATCTTTTAAAATAAATACGTGTATTATTTTATCCTTTATAATAATTTGGCTAAGTCCTGTTTGTTCATAAGTAAAATCCAATGATACTAAAAATTTACTAACTTTTTTTTTATGTTATGTTTAGAAATTATTTGTAAGTTCTAAAACTTTCCTGTAATAGCAAAGCATTCGTAAATAAATTATCCATCAAAAATTGTAGTTTAGTTAAATGGGGAAAATGTAAATAACATATCTGTACTTGTTTGAGAAAAAAAAAAAAATTATGAATTTTAAACTTTATATTTGTTGGTTAGTCTGCTAGTAAATCTTGGCAACTATGAGAAGTAGAATTTATATTTCTGTCCAATCTTTGAACTCTATTACCATCTATATAAGTATATGCAGGGATGAAATTCTGCTGGTACTTACCAATACTGAGTACTAGAACTTATTTCTAAGACCCAGGACTTATTTGAATTACTTTGTCTTTTTTTATGTTTACATGTAGATTTTTTTCTTTTTTTAAAAAAACAGATCCACTTCACTTTATCTATCGGTCAAGAACTCCTAAAAATATCCTCTTTATAAGAAGGTCCTTTCATTGTTGTTGGCTGGAAAACCCATCAGCAACAAGTGCTACAGAAAATCTACGTTTTGAACTTTATTCACCACAGATACTGAACTCTATGAGGCAGTGCTCACATCATTGAAGTTGTTTCTTATCTGTGGTGAATAAAGTTCAAAACGTAGATTTGCTGTAGTACTTGTTGCTGATGGGTTTTAAACTTGCAACTTCAATGATGTGAGGACTGCCTCACTAATTCAAGTTTAAAACACATCTCCAATGAAATCTAACATCCTATACATTTCATTTTATATGCAGAATTATACATTCGAGATAAAGTAGCTGAAAACAACATTTATGAAACTGTTTTAAGGATATTTAGGCAACAAAAATTGGTATAAAAGATTCACAGAAGGCAGATTCTCGGGCATTTTACATGAAACTCTTCAAACTTCATACCGAGAGGATAATGTTTAAAATATTGTATATTACAGGATGGGAGAAAAATAATACAGATAAAAATTTAAGTATCTTCCCCCACCCCAGAATTAGTTATATCCATAGTCTCTCACACACAGGTGTTTGTACAGCTTTTGTTATTAGTTTTTTTTTTTTTTACAATTTCCCATGTAAAATCATACACATTTTAATTTTTTTAATTACTTTAAGAAATTTACACCACTTTATTGCATTGCTCATTATAAAAGAACTTGGAATGGGAACTAGGCTTACAGTAATAAGAAACAAAATTTCACATAACTTAAAAAAATTACACTTTCATTGAAATTTTATTGCAGGATATTAACTGTACAATCTTTCAGATGTTCTCTTGACTTCTTTTTTCATATTTATGATGTTATTCAAAGCTTTTTTCCAATAATTATATACAAGTAAACATGCACAATTTTAGCCTTTTCACATAGTAGATGATAAAGTAGACTTTAAAAGAAATAATGTATATTTAGGTATCTTAATTATGCTAACAATTAAAAAGTTAATTTTCCATCTAATAGTATGGGGCAATAATTTAAATACGTTTTAAATTATCATAATTTCAAATTTTATTGAATGAATTTTTTAAGATCAAGAATAAAGACATCAGAAAGCACTTTCTTTTAATTCTCATAATGAAGGTTAATCAACACTTAGATGAATTACCAGGATTTCTCACCATATTAAAAACTTGTTATTTAGACATTTGTTGTTTTTAAGTTTATGCTGTGTTGAGAAGTCTGGGATAATCCAATTAAAGACTGATTAACCTAAGTTTTGAGTCTTAAACAATAAAGCACATTTTTGGTAAGATGCATTGTGGTCTACACTAAGTAATGTGAAACATTTTTTTAATAAGAGAAATTGTTTTATAGCATGTACATTTGTGTATTCTCTCATTAACATTAAGGCTAAGGTGGTTATTTCCTACTTATATTATAGCATGTACATTTGTGTATTCTCTTATTAACATTAAGCCTAAGGTGGTTATTTCCTACTTGTAGCATGTACATTTGTGTATTCTCTCATTAACATTAAGTCTAAGGTGGTTATTTCCTACTTATATTATAGCATGTACATTTGTGTATTCTCTTATTAACATTAAGCCTAAGGTGGTTATTTCCTACTTATATTATAGCATGTACATTTGTGTATTCTCTTATTAACATTAAGCCTAAGGTGGTTATTTCCTAGTTATAGTATG
>NW_013669924.1:41524-45834 GCF_000517525.1 Limulus polyphemus
CCTAAGGTGGTTATTTCCTACTTATATTATAGCATGTACATTTGTGTATTCTCTTATTAACATTAAGCCTAAGGTGGTTATTTCCTAGTTATAGTATGTACATTTGTGTATTCTCTCATTAACATTAAGCCTAAGGTGGTTATTTCCTACTTATAGGATGTACATTTGTGTATTCTCTCATTAACGTTATGTCTAAGGTGGTTATTTCCATTTGAAACAGTTTCAAATGTTTATAGTTTGTATCTTAAGAACAGCCATCCATGTCAAATCTAGGCTACTTCTGTGACAGAACCACCAATTGAATAACATTTCTGATTACTTAGCCACACATAGATCGTATGGAGCACCACAATAAATGTGCTATAGCAAATGAGAAACAACAAGTCATAGAGAAGAGTTCTCACCTGAGATATTTAGCAACTGAAAGAGGTAGTTGATAAATGTTTTGCATAAAAATTCTTTTCCATAATGGAATAATTCAATACCACATCTCTTATTATCGTTTTACAAATGGGAGATTAACCCCAGTTTAAATCAATACACAAAGATAACTTTATAACATGAAATGACATATTCTTCCCATTGCCAAATTAAATAGGCAATACATACATCCATTATATTCAGTCAAAAGTAAATTAACGTATGTTTTTCTCAGACTTGTAAGCAGAATACAGTTATAACCATTAATTACTTACAGGTCTACATAATGATTTATTGTTATTCCTTATGTTACTTTCATTTGTAACATTAATATAACTGGCAGCATACCCATTAAAACTTGTTATATTGTCTAATTATGTGGCAGACTAAACAAAAACTGGAAATTAAGTTTGATTTACACAGGAATAAAAAAAATTCAATAAATGAGTTAGTGAGACATAAGCATAAAGCCCCCAAAACCAAAGAACTATCAAAAATGTCACCAAGGTCCCCTTGCTTAACTTGTCTTTTTGAAATTTCAGGTTAACAGTAAAAAATTAAACAAGACATCATGATGATTTCGGAAATTAAACAAAAATAATAGTAATTTATTTTTTTTATCCATATAAAAATCAAAGTAATTAATTAATTAATATTTTTAACTTCACACTGCTTGTGTCCATTATTGATTTTTGAAAGTACTGTAACATGACTTAAGAAGAATTCAGCTCTCTATCCCAAGAAGTTTTGGTAATTACTGTTGTAACTGAAAAAAGCATATATATGGGATCCACTACGGATTCCCTTCACATTGTTGAGATATTTTTAAATAACAGGGAATGCTCGATGGGAAAAAAAAAAAATCAGACAAAACTGTAGTCTTAATTATTATTAATGGGAACAATTATCATTTGTGTAGCTTTGAGCTAAGTCAAAACCAGTGTGGTCCACATTAGTTTGGTGGCATCATAAAAGTCCTTGTGAATTCATACAAGTACAGGAAGATTCCCAAATATTTTATGGTTTTGCACATTCACGTTTTTAAGCTGGACAAGAACTGATGTACAATATGTCACACTCTCAAATAAGAAAGACTGGTTCTATCTTAAAATTAGCTAGTTATTTACAGTGGTAGAAACAAGAAAGGATTTTCTGCTGGCTTGGTTGCATCCATCACAAATTCAGGAACCTTTGCTTCATCCTTATGGTTATCAGAAGAAACTCTTCCTTCATGAAACGATAACTGAAGCCAGGGGTGACTCAGAACTTCTTCAACTGTAAATCTTTCTTTAGGATCTTTTCTTAGCAAGTTGCGAATGAGACATTTTCCTTGCAAGGAAATAAAGTCTGGAATTGTAAATTTCCCTCTACGAATCTTCCCAATGAGATATGTATGGTTACTGTCATTGAAGGGATACCGTCCAACCAGAAGGGTGTACAGTATTACACCTAAGCTCCAGCAGTCTGCAGCTTTACCAGAGTAGGTTTCTGTCGGTGTAAGAATCTCTGGACTGACGTAGGCTGGACAACCGTGCCTATCACTGAGCTGATCACTGGACTCATCATCCAACACCACGGCATCATCTAGTGTCTCCAACTTAAGTTGAGTTCTACAATAGCAGAGTAAAGAAACACTGTTGGTTACATTCTTTTGTTACTCAAATTCATGCTTGGCAATTATTATAAACGAATCGTTAAAAATATTAATGATTATATATATATTTATTAACTTTATTTTGTGAATGTTTACTAAATATCGAAATTTAGAAATTGCATTAACGTGCAAAAAGGTCGAACTTAACAATATTTCATAACACCATTAAAAATGGAACAGCTCACACATTTGGTGTTTTGGTCACACGTTATAATTAATATTGCGTGTTTTTCATAATTTCTTGTGAAGAAGTTATTGTTTTACATTAGAATGAATGTCAGGTACCTTGTACCTGTTTTTGTCGAGTTTTAATAATTTCATGAAATTTTGAGATACAAATATTTATTACTATTGGTAGTTATGTGATAAAAGTTTAGTCTGCAAGTGTTATCGACGATGCGGCGTTTTCGTGACATACACGGTAACGTAAGCCTTATAGAGTTCACGGGCGCCATTTTGGCATTTGCTTCCATTATTTCCTGTATTATTTAATAATAATTCAGGGAATGTAAACTACACGTTTTATATATATGTATTGTTTCCAAAGTAAATTATATTAATAACGGGGGATGGAGGATGGCAACATTACAAATATATTTTAATAAGGGGTGCTGTAATATTCCCTGGCTTGAAGTACAAGGGAGCTGCGCACCTGCTGGCCTTATTAATGTGTCTTGCGCAATAATAACAAACAAATAAATAGCTTACATTATATACAAGGTTTAGTTTATTAAATTGCTTTTTGCGTCACCGCTATTAAAGATGTTACAGCGCCGCTCCGTTATATTTTATATCAAATTAAAAAACACTATTACACAGAAAACAGATTGCAAGTAAGGTGACGCTATAGGTGTTAATGAATATCATACCTTAGTCGGTGTTATATTTAATGTGATTATACAATAGTAATTACAGGATCATCATATATGTACACCTATATTATCTAAGCCTTCGATGTTTGTGATATTGTAAAGTTTAATTTGTACGACGTACATCCTGTCTTTAAGATGATACGTGAAACGCAACGTGACACAACAAACCAGCTGAAAGGTTCTGGAGTGAGAATACTGTTAGTATAAAATATTTCTAGGGGCCGTTAACATAATAACTTTTTTTAATGAAATAACTTTATAGGCTACTCAGTCACGAAATTAATGTACGGAGTGTGCACTTTTTATATGCCCCCTTTAATTCTCAAACGCTTATGTATCTGATGGTCAATGACCCCAAAGGAATGCATGAAAAATGCAGGGGAGCATCTTAATATTAATAACGATTAATTGAACAACATTTTCTACGGCTATACAACCATTACTTTAAATTCAACACGATAAAACGTATTTCTTAACACTAACAAACTGGTTATTTCATATGCTGCATGATTTTTCCCACGGGATCAAAACAAGTTTGAGAACTAATCTTTGTTTTAGTGTATTATTACAATGTGTTTAATTATGAAACACTCTTACAGAATTGAAAAGATCTTCATACCATATGATGCTCGACATTTGAAAAACGGGAGACCACGATGTTTTAAACATTATGACGTCCCCTTACACTTGTATGTACGGGTAGTACAGGGCAAGAGCAGCAAACACTCCGCAGCCAATAAACAAGTTTCTGATTGCATCACCACAGAAGTGTTTCGATGGATTTACACGTACGCGAGAACTGTACAGCTAATCTAACAACCTTCAGGAATATTGACGTGTAAACTCAGATTTCGTAACATTTTTTTTTTTTTTGGGGGGGGGGGTTGCAAATAACCTTATTCATAGTGAGAAAACAGATTTCGTTACTTATAAGACATGAAAACGACTTGTTTTGTAGAGACATACAAAACCATAGTCTACTGTTGTATTTTGATGTCAATTTTCATATAGCTTTAACACGTGTTGGGCACAAACATTTTAAATTATTTTTTGTTTATAAAATTGAGAATACAACATCCCCAACTAGTTGTTTTTTCACAAATCAATAACACGTCTAACTTGCGCATAACATTGATTTACAATTGGTATAACAGGCCTATTTAGAATACGTCAAGTTATAACAAAACTGGTGTCAATACATGACCAAAGTTGGTTCAATATGTTGACTTTGACGTAACCAGCCACCCCTTGCTACTAAGCTACCGTTTCTTTTGTTGCCACCCCTTGCTACTAAGCTACCTTTTCTTTTGTTGCCACCCCTTGCTACTAACCTACCGTTTCTTTTGTTGCCACCCCTTGCTACT
>NW_013669924.1:46769-62180 GCF_000517525.1 Limulus polyphemus
CGTTTAGATTGAATGGTAATTTATAATCAGTCACAAGAACGTCGAATCTGAATCACTTGAAAAAAACACGGGGGTGCTTAACTTTTTTCCAGGTGCATACATTTCCAGATGGTTCTGGAAAAAGGAGATTCTTAATTTATTTATCCAATTTATTTAACTTTTGTACAACTAAATTAAAAAGGGACTGGATAAAGAAGGATTTTTGTATGTTTTTTTTGCAGCGAATTTTGTACGAATCGAAAAATTATAAATCCAACAAAAGCTGCCACTAATATTTTAGCAGTAATTCCTCAGTATAGCTACCGTATAGCAATCACCATCCGGGTACTGAAACCCGCAAAAATAAGCAAGAGACTATTCTTCTCAGCCGCAGATTTTTTAGGACTTGAACAGACTGAGAAAATAAAACAAGGATATGACCTTTCACAGTAATAAACTCTGCATTACAATTACAGTTTTTCAAGTTATCTTCATGTTCTTGTATGACTAGGTGTCAAAAGAGTAAAAAAAACAAAATATTATATATCAAACAATCCCTTATACTGGCGTACCAGATTGTGTATCCAGTTCAAATTAGGTCATGTTCTTGAAAAAAAATATCTACTAAAACTGTTCTTAATTATTATGTCCAAAAACACATTTGTTTATTTATATATATATATATATATATATATATATATATTTAAGTAGCTCAAGATAAACAAGTAATAAAATTTTGATAACTGATTTTATGGGGTCATATTACCATAGTGCCAAAATACGAAAGCGTTCGGGTTATAAGGTTTCGTGTGTTTGATGTTTTGAAGTTACTTGTTTCCCTAACAACATGAATACTACCCTAGCAAGTAGCGCACTAATGATCGTGACGAAAACAATTTGAGATAATGATAGAAGTTTAATGAAACGTTAGCCGTTTCGAGATACTGTATTATTTGTAAACTTCTGAACTACACATCGTTAGAGTATACGATACAGATTTGCGAAACACATTAATACGAGGTATACTATAAAGGAACAAAAAAACAACAATGGGAACCTAATTTGCAGTGTCAATATCATATAATTTACTAAATCCAATTAATATAAGCGTAGAGATTGAATATTAAAAAAATAAAGCCATTAATCCTAACAAGTCTTGGTTCATTAGAGCGTTTTATTAATATTTTAAACCTATTAAAAAAAAGCTTGTTAGCGAACACTATCAACAAAAGTGTACATGCACATTAAATTTTAGCAAAATTTATCTTTTAATATCAAGATTGTGAGGCTACTTTC
Source organism: Limulus polyphemus (assembly GCF_000517525.1). NCBI lineage: Eukaryota > Metazoa > Arthropoda > Merostomata > Xiphosura > Limulidae > Limulus > Limulus polyphemus. Next base: position 48,045 of record NW_013669924.1, read on the forward strand.
AGTAAAGGAAACCACTAAGATAACAGAAGTATGAATTATCTTATTCATTCACAAAACAGCGTGCCAACAGCCAGAAAATGTTGGCAGCGTATAATTGGCCAAATGTCCACCAATCGAAAAACCGCCTTTCCATTCAGTGAAGGACGAATAAGAAGCTTGGATATTATTTTGTTTGATGAACACATTTTTATTTTATCAACCTAGTTTAAATTATATATACATTCTTCATATAAACAAATAGAAAACAAACTATAAGGTGAATTTCGTAATTACTTTTTTCCCCATACATTTACTATCTACAAACACACGCATATTAAATATAATAGCATGAACTATTTCATATTCGTGCCCTTGGTAGCTCGGCTTTACGTCTGCGGGCTTATAAAGTTTTTCCCATGACAAGAAGCAATCTGGATTAATAGCTATGTTGTATTATCTTATTTAAAATCGTTTATTTGGCCCCTAATTCACTATCTCATATTTATTTTTTCTTGTACATTAGACTAATAATATTCTAAAAGAAAAATGCGAGCAAAATAATTAACATTTTTTACATGTTTGAAATACAAAATCCAGGAAAACAAATATTATATTAATTATAAAAAATCAATTTATACTACCTCTCGGGGTCTTTAAAGACGAATTTTCGAAGTTTCAGATCTCGAAGAACTACTCCAGCATCGTGACAGGCCTGGACCGCTTGAACTACTTGCCGAAAAAGGGGGACTGCCACTTGTTCTTTGAGACGACGTTTGGAACGTACGTAAGAATGCAAGTCTTCGTACGAGCGTGGAAAAAAAATGTACGCTCGACTTGTACCAACTAACACTTCTTCAACTCTGTTAACCTGCGGCTGTCCATCTAACCGGAGGTAACCAGCAAGAGTTCTTTCATACGAGTCCTTGGCCACAATCTGCAATGGAAAGAACGAACCGTTAGGTAACCACTAAATTTAAAGCTCCATTGTATTTACTCGTATTCTAAAAAATAAAACTTGAAAGAAAACGTCATTTTGAAACACATACGTGCACACATTAATTGATGTAGGCCTACGAGAAAGACCAAACTAAAAAAAAAAACTTAACAGTGGAACCATGAATAACTACAATTAAAATCTGTGATAAAAATAAACCTTTTATTTCATCTTTCATCCGAATGCAATTAAAAACTAAACAGGTCGTATACAGTTCTCACCAGCGTACGAAAATATACGCTGGAGAATGCAGTAAGGCCCCGCCTGCGCTTTAACAAAATGTCAAAAGGGCGTTATTTGATATCAATAAATAGCTTGCAAAGCTATTTCACCAGCAGCAACTTCAGCAAATCTTGTGTACTTCAAACATTTCTTTCCTGTTCCTAAGTGTCTATTTATAGCGACTAATGTTCGATAATATATATTTTTTAAGAACTTCACTATTTTATCTGTACAGTTTCATAGGGGTGTGAGGTCAGGAAAATGCTTATATTTTGTACGCTCTTGAAAATGAGAAGTTTTGAACGATCCCTAATATCAAACGTTGTATTTCAAATAGTTACACAAAAACTTTAAAAGCTTTAAATTTTTTCTCGACTTCTGAATTATACACGTACAATTTACTGTTAACTAAAAATTTCATCCAAGCGCTGGGCAAACAGAAGATACTGTGCGATTAACAATAATACCATCGTAAATCAATTGTTCAATACACCCTATTGAACAACACCATACTGTCGTGGAAAAATATCAGGAATTTAATTATAGTGCAGGGTGGAAAAATTCAGACATCAAATTTAATTATTGTACAGGTCGAGATCACAGTATGAAACTGAATTCTGTGTTTTTCGCTAAAGATAACCGAAATAAAATAATCGTACAGATCCAAATAAGCATCATTTAGGGTGGAAAATTTCTCCAGAATTAATAATCGAACAGCTATGATTATTTGGAACATGAGAGTGCTTCTTTTATCAAATAATGATTTAAACGTTTCAAATAGTACCAATATTTTTTGGTGAAGTAGTGAGTAAAGGACTACACATCAAAAACAAACATTCAAAACATGCCAATATTTGGGCTTCTTTCCGCATTTTGGCAAATAACTCTCTCAAAATTAATCTATCTATCTTACATTAGTAGGCGTCTTTCAATAACCGAGTTTTTTCTAGACAAATCGTGCATCAAACACTACGCACACTCATGTTTTATATTCATTTAAATACTTTGAAATGGTAAATGTATGTTTCTCATTGTTTAAACTGAAGTTTATTTACGATAATGATATTGATGGCAGCGTAATTACAATATTGTTAAAACTTATTCTTGTGTGTTTGTAGCTGTATTGAGGATGTTGATATAGTACACTGTGACTTAGATAAATTAAATTGGAAAGCTGTACAAATATTTTAAAAATGACCTTTAATTACAGTAAGAGCATATGGATTATAATTTGAATCATATGTTTAATATAGACAGGAAACCACATGAATGAAGAAAATTATCTTGAAGGACGAGTCATCCAGGCCATTGAAGCAGTGCTCAGTTGCTGGTAGTAACACTAATAGAATTTTGGAGTACACTTATAAATATAAAAAAAACAACAAGAGAAATAATTTCTCTTTACACAAATTCTGGTTAGGCCTCACTTGAAATTCTGCATACAGTTAGGCCTTTTTGTTTAAGAAAGAAAATTGACTTATTGGGAAAAAATTCTGAGGAGGGCTACTAGGATGTCCGAGAATGGGTTATTTTATAGGAATGGTTAAGATATTTTTATTTTCTCTTACGAATAGAATAGTGAAGGGTGATCTTACCTAAATTTACAAGATTATGTGGAGAATCGGTAAAGTAAAAAGCTTCCATTTTTTTGTGCTTTATTCTGAAGACTATAGGACGGGAGGACACAAACTGAAGGTTTGGAAAAGATAGGCTAGTCTATATTGGACCAAAACCAGTCCCCTGTTGTGCGTATGTTATAATATGTGCACTTACTGTGTACGTTATGATATATAATAATAATAATAAGTAAAATTCTAGTGTGTGTCGTCAAAACCCGATATGATTTCTAGACCATTTTTTCCATAACCTGTCAATAAATATCCAACGGAACATTATCACTGTAGTATCAGAAGCACGCACAAAACTTGTGGATATTATTCATTATAACCCTGCCTATATCATTCCTGGGATCATCTATCATGTTATGAAGTTTGAGAAATTTAAACAAGCCTGAAGGTTGTTAATATTACAACTTTGATCGCAAGAAATACCAGCTGGTGAATGCTGTTGAAATTCCCTTTACTTTTAACTTTATATGTACTAAAAACTCGATATTTTGTCGGTGTTTGTCTTGGTGTAAATAACGCACAGAAAGATAGCTTTCTTCTCTATTACCTAAACATCCAAAAATCAGTACAAGGGATGAGATGATTTTCTTTCCTAGTCACTTCTTTTTAATATTCAATAACTCACTTTGAACATTTTTATTAACAGAATAAAATTTACACAAAACAGTTACTAATAAAAACAAAAACTGACACATAAAATCTGGATCTCCGTGACAGTAAAACCCTTGACTTATTCTTCCATTTGTAGATATATTTCCGTGAACATGTTCACGAGTGCAAAGAAAAACAAAATTATTAATTGCTTCACTAATTGTAATACACGAATAAATACCGCGTTTATTGTACTTTACGGGTATACACACCAAATCAACAAATGCATTATACTTGTAGCTGTGACATAATATAAATAGCCGACTGTCACGCACGGTTCTTTCCCCATTCATAAATCACACATACTGTCTTTCTGATGAACAGTACAGGCCACCAATGTCACGACTGTCATAAACGGCCATCATGCGATTTTTTTGGAAAACCCTTAAGAGATGTTTGTTATCTAAATAAGCCAACAATTAATTTACATGTGCACCACAAGAGTAAGTTTTAAAACTGAATAACAAAACAAAAACTAACACCTTTGTGAAGAAACGTTTTTTTATACTAAACTTACGAAGGTAATAACTTAAAAAATAAAGCAAAAAAAAACAAACAAGGAAGATAACAGAATATTTTCAACTTTGTTGAAAAACAAAAATTGTCCAGATTTAGTGGTACACTGGCAAGACACTGTTTAAAATGTCCTTGACACAAGAAGTTACTACATTACAAGTTGTAACATAAGGAAACCAGAACCAAACAAATCGGGCCGCATATGACCAAGTAAATAGTGCTTTCGAACTACAAATCCTGAGGTTCATTCGTGTCCAGTTGCCGTAAAAACAAGCTCCGTCCTTTGAGGTTGTGGTTGAGCTACAATAGTGAGAGTAATGTCCCACTATTCGGTCAGACAAGAACAGCTCAAGTTTGTTTGTTGTTGGCTGTAGGATCTGTTAACTTGTTACCTGCCCCCTTACTCTTGGTATGCCAGTTTAAACTAAACTTCGAAATTAAGGATGTCTACGCGCAAATAGCCCTTGCGTAGCTTTGCGCGAAAATTCTAAAACAAACTAAACAAATCATTATTTTTACGGGGCTTTGAATGCTTTTTAATTCACCATACAGTAACATAAATTAATTTAGGTACATGAATAATATTATGACGTGTACGGCAAATCAAGAAATGTATTACTATTAGGCCTCTACGTCACATTCTCTTTTCAATTTTACCTTTGGTTAAAAAGAAAATTGAAAGTTTCTGATTTTGGATACAAATCGTTATACAATTTACGCAGCATAGTCCCTTTCTTACTTGCGTGCTGTTTTCATTTGTTGGTTTTGAACTACGCTTAAATATGAGTTTGCATGTTTATCTATTTTGAACATGAATTAAACATGAGTATACATAAAAAACGTACAAAAATACAGCCACGAATGTTGCAGAGAATTTAACATCTGATGCAAAACATTAAATTTTCAAATTTATACCATATCCTCCTCCCCCCTCCTTTTCGAAATTGTAGAAAATTCTTCCTCTTTACAGAAAACGTTAAACTAAAATATGTAAAGAGGAAAGACCTGATATCACACATGATCAAAAACAACATAACTTTACAACATATTAACAAAATAAATCTTTCAAGGCTGTCCTTGCAAATTACTCTTGAGAAAAGTAAAAATAATCGGAGAACCTTTATGAAAAAAGAAAAGAAAATTGACTTACCTTACAGACAAATTCTTCCTGAGTTAGTACGTGGATGCAGCGATACAACATAGAACCTTCTTGTTGCCCCAATAATAAATATGAGCCAATTCGACTAGTCGTAAAAGGTTCAGTGGCGTCTGGGCATATTGGTGGAGTAGGAGGTTGGAGGTTAGGGCTAAGACTTCCTCCACTCCCGCCTTCTGGGTTTTTTTCAAAACTTCGCATTTGTTTTCGACGTGCATCGTAAAGGTTAAGACGTGGGAGGCGAGAATTTATATTCATGTGGAAAAAATTAATTTTTGAAACTAATCCTTAAAATCCGACTCGTAATTTTCATTCACAGAAGCACGTTGATGATGGTCTTTTTTTTTTTTTTTTTTTTACAATCGGTTTGCCATATTTGCTTCTAAGTAAACTTTCCGTAGCTTAAACACAAACTTTTAGGTTTTCTAATATACTGTACTGAGAAACCAAGTTGAAGACAGCCGTCACCTTTTTATGTTGAAATTCTGGTTATTAAGAATCTGGAAAAATAAAAGATAAAATGAAGTCGAAACACAGAAAGTCTTAATAATTGTGGTAATCAAATACGTTAAAACAACCTACAAGTACGTACGTGCCTGCTATTTATCATTTCATATGCAATCCCAAAAATATTGGGAAATGTAAAAAAAAAAATAAAACTTTGTATGTAAGGTGGCGCTCTTGGATTACGAAATTGCATGACAAAGCTTAAGCCAGAAATATAAAGAGCCCTTAGGTTAATTACTACGGTATTTGCTAACGCGCACAAACACTAATGCTAACCAACTAACGCGAATTTGAATACCACCGTGCCTTTGTTCTTTCACGTATAGTTCTGGTTTTGAGTTTTAACACCTGATAGTGATGTATCACGGAAAATCCGACACTTTGACCTGAAAAGTGAAACAAAACTCCCTCTGACCTTACGATTTCATAAGTTAAAGACCTACTTCAGATACAATTAAAATAACGAAAAATCTGAACATCAGCATTACCAATCTAAATGTACTTATAGTAATATTAATATTCAACGTTTAATACCACCAAACTTGTTTGTTACTTACAACACAACTTACCATTAACTTCATACTCTTTGTACGTTTTGAATATTAACGTTTAAATTAAAACTATTCCCGAGTCTATGATTTTCCAACATTTATTAAATTATTTTATTCAGAAATTTTGAAATTATTTTACCGGACAAAAATAAGTTAAGGCTCGATAGCTTTCTCTATCATTATCAGTATTAAAGCATAGCTAACAATTTTAAGGTATTACTATTAGTAAGCTACAGCATAAAATTAAAAAAAAGTACATTTGTAATATACTGATCTTTAAGAAGCAAACGTATCTTACAATTGGATTTCTCAATTTCAAGGTTCTAACTTACAACACGGTACACTTAAAACCTTATAACACTATCAACAGCAGTGTCTAACTCAAACTTTAAATTTGAATATATCATATGTTAAAAATTAAATCGGTTGTTGTACCTTCCCAACGTTACTGTTGCAATCATACTTTATTTCTGACAAATATGCTTAAATTCTTTAGTATTTAGACAGTATATGTTATAAATAAATGGTTGAACAAAGAATTAAATTTAAAACTGTGATACAGATAAAATGAAAAGAACTGATCTTTTGTTTGTTGCGTTAGGACGTTTTACGAAGTTTTAGGCCTACTTTGTTATACAGACACTAGTTTTTTTACCACATTTCCGTTATGTATAAGTGTATATATATATATATATATATAGTATATATGCATATGCAAGATATCCTACCCTTTACTTAAGCTCCTCAGATGAAAAAACCAACCATGTAAAACTTATACTTTCACACTCTTTCCCTAAAAGTAAAAAGTTAGTTTCTAACTCAGGACAAAAACGAAAGTTGAACTACTCTATCGTGGTTTCCACCAAATCACAAAATCTTCCTCACAGATCAACCATTGTGCGATCAATCCCACAAACGCGAGGATGAAGATTTTAACCACGTTTAGCGCAATAATATTGTTTGGGTCAAATATTATTTTTATGCTCAGTTATTTTAATCCTACTTTACTGTTGCCTCATAAATTTATCAATAAGCTTTTACTACTTCTTATGCAAAAACAATGCTCTCAGTATTATCTTTGTATCAATATTGCATGATAAAAAATGAGAACTACTTTCTTTCGGGCCACAATGTTCAGGAACAAGAATAAAGTACTACTGCCTACTAACACACTGTTAGTCACGTCGGCGTGTGCAGGAAAATTATGCCTCGTTAACAACACAGGAAGAACTATAATACTTATAATAATAATTCATTCACTATTGTCACAAGTTTAAGATTATTTTACAATATATATATACATATATAAGGAAGTGGATACAATGGAAACACAAATAATCATTTGACTTACGTTGATGTATTTTCAGATTTATACGGCTTAGCTCTGGGGTATCACAGGTTAGTTATCCAAAATCATAAAAACTCCGGCTGAAATAAGCTGAAGTTACCCAGATAATATTTGAAAGATATAAAAATAAGATAATATGAATGATTATTTAAATATCTTTACTTTGTAAGATGTTAAAACTCATGTCAAACTAGACAAAGCTCGCGTGGCAAAACGAAAACTCTTTATTCCATATTAGGTGAACGCAATAGATGAAAAACCAATAGCGCTCAAGCTCTTTCGTGCGTCATTTTACGTCATATTTGTATAGGTTACTTATATCTTATTCATGCTAAGTAATTTAGCTCTTATCGGTATCTCACACAAAGCAATGACGTTATTCATCTAGATTCTGAATTGAGACTATTTCTTCTTTCCTCATTGGTGATGAAAAATATATAGAACTGAAAATGTGATTGTAACTCCGAAACTCAATGAATAAAAATAAAAATTTAGAAGTCTGTTTTCAACAAAAAAAGAAACATTGCGGTACCTGGCTGGTAATGGAGGTGTAGGCGGTGTGCTTATATGGCAGTCGACAATACACGTGTTTGTATTTTGTAGGATCGAGTTGCTATTGTAAAGCTAATTAGTTAAATGAATGTTTGTTAAATTAATTATTATTTGAATGTTCACAAGACAAAATACGAGTTAAAATCAGAGTGAAAATTATGTTAGAAATATTGTTAAAGAGGAAGAATGAAATATATAAGTATTCGGGAATGGAATGAACATTAGTTATCGAAATCAATAAATGTTTCCAATCTTATTTGTCATCAAGGCCAATTATTGTAATTATTTAAACGCATAATTAACAAAAATTTAAACGAAGTCCCACGTCTGTCTTATCACATTTAAGATATAAGGAACTGGTTTTTTATAAGCAGGAATATGACATACGTGAATTCGACAAAAACAATTTTAGCCAAATTAATTGGGTACAGGAGGTTAGTTACATTTTATATGAACAATTTAAATGTGCTAATACAATGATACAGGTGTGAGTCGTGCCATACTCTTTTGAATATACGACCTCTTTAAACAATCAAATTCATAACAAAACTCGCCCACACGAAATTAAATATGTTTAGATATATAAAAACAATGAAAAAAAGGTTAATCAGAAAAAGAAATGCGTCGCACTAGGCCTATGCATTCCCGAATAGGAAGTCTTAATTAAATTTTCCACCAAAAAAGGGCAAAGAAAAGTTATAAAATGATAACATCATACAAGTCTATTTAATCACAATACAAAAAATTTAAAACGATAAATATAATATTTTAATGTCTGCAGATTGATTGTTTCCAAACTGAGTTAGAATATAAAACTCGATTAAAAACATTTTTTTGTGAAATCTATAAAATAAAGATGTTCATGTAAAGAATGTAAACAAAGAATACAGTTCGATTTTTTTTCTATGCCTCCTTAGGACGCGGACCCGAGTCCCATGTATAATCCTAATATGATTCATGGCAAATTCCTGATTATTCAACAGCACAGTGCCTCAACAGATAGACTCGTGACTGGATAAATTTAAAAAAGTATTCCCAAAGCCTTTCACACAGCGCAATTATTTAATGATTTCGACCTACACGGCGTTTCATTTAGAAGAAAGCCTTCAGTGTTCCTCCTAGAGGTGAAAAAATTCGTACAGCAGAGCAACGATATTTGAAACCACACCTAAAGTCAGTCTGGAATAAATCCCTCAATTCAAAAGTGAAGAATATGGTAATGAAACAGATTCCCTTGGCACACACACACACACAAAAAACATTGTTATGAAACTGGCTATATCCTTTATTACCCTCAACAAGACGGTAAACAGGCTGATGAGGTCCACTAGCTTCCAGCTACACCTTAAGAGCCACGACTGTTTCATGGGAAATATTACTAAATAAAGTGGAATGACAATCAATCATATGCTTGTAAAGCCCTCTGGTGAGCCTTAATGGATGTTTTTATCTTTAGTCTGCTTAAACATGACCTTAGAGGCCTACCTTCATGTAAAGTGAAAGGTGTTTGATATTTTCAACCCTTTTATGGTACCTTATGCGTCCTGTAGGCTAAACAGGAATGCCCCCAGATCAGAGACGTCTCTAATTTAGAACTGCTGACCAGAAGAAGGAAAACCAGTCTGTAGCATCCTCTGCAAACATGGAAAATGTTACCTGAATATTGACTGTCACTTTTATAACATGCTCATATAATATGTGGGGTCTATTCAGATTTATACAAGAGAATCGAACTTTGAACCTTCCAATCTGTTGAAAAACCTCAGTAAAAGGTTTATAAAAAGCTTCCATCCTTTGCATAAGCTTTTGATAATACTTATATATTATTATTATTATTATTAATTTGGTGGGCAATACTGCGTAATTACGGCCACCAGGCTGTCAACGATAGAGGAAGTAATAAATACCAGAGCAGCATATTAATTAGAATATCAGCGTTCTTGTAAACTGTGCAATTAACCTCAATGACGTCGGAACGAACACAGCAGGTAGGAAAAAACTATACATCTTTCTTTTTTGTCAAAATATTCTTCTCCAAAAATATGAATTTTTTCAAGACGTTCTATGTGTTTGTTACGTTGAAATATAGAATATTTTATAGTTTCGTTATGAACTGTGCAAACGTTTCGTGTATTAGAAAACCGTGCATACACTTCAAATAAATTATAAGACACTTCATATAAATTATAAACGTAACATTCTTACCACAGATTTGACTAAAGTATAAGAAATAATGGATTTTTAAGAGAAAAAAACTATTATAAATGCATAATCAAGGCTGTTATTTCAGTATTATCACCTATAATTATTCTCAGACTGGTTGTATGAATGGTCTTAATTTTATAAATTTAGTTTTTCCCAGTGAGTTGGTGTTTAGGAAAGATTGTAGACTATAGAATTATTCATTAACTTCGTAAGTTAAGTTAACAAATAAGTTGAACACAAGCATTCAAAATCAGATGCCTTATATGATAAAATTTCAGCGAATGCACGAGCTTGCATTGTTGCTGGAGCTTCCACCACGTTTTTCATTCATCTTAATAAACAACGTAAGAATACAAGTCACCAAAACTCGGAGCACTATGACTTTTTTTCTTTTTTCCGTTTATAAACGGTCTACAGATATTTTTAGATCACTACAAGATCTAGAAAAAAATCACTTTGAAATGCTGCTAAAAATAGTTTCGACGCACAGTTTGCTTCAGTGATTCATGGCGTAAATCTGCTGTTTGCCTTGAAAGTCTTCGTTATTGCTTTAAACAAAACATTTCTTTACTTAGTCACTCATTACATCTTGTTTTTACTTACGTAAAATGTACTTCCCGTGGAGATGTTTGAAACTTCCAAAAATGTTTTTTTTTTTTAATTTCTTTAGATGGACTGAAGGACTGTTTCATTAGGATGTTGATCAAGAAGGAGAAATATAAATAATGGCTGAAGTTGGATTATTCTGACAACATACATTACGTTTTTCTAAATGTGAAAAACAAATTTAAGGAACAGAACGACAAGGGAGTCCTGCTCTCTTTTAAGACCCAAAGAGTTAAAAAATTTGCTCTAGTGCTGGCTAAATAGTTGGTGTTTTGGATTTCTGACCTCAAGCTCTTCAGCTACTGATAAGGTTCTTGATGTCGCTACTTCCAAAATTGACCCTTCCTACTGTCCGACAAGAATGGATTGTAATTTCTTATTTTTCTCCTGGTTTTCCTCTCTCTTTTCTTCCAATGTAACCGGACTTGGTCAGCTTTATTGGATTTTAGATCCTGGTTGACCTGGGAGGGTCAGGTGCAAACTTGACCTCTTCCTCCCTCAGTACTGTTGTTGTCCACATGTAACCGGACTGAGCGTTTGGTTTGGTTTGTTTTGAATTTCGCGCAAAGCTACACGAGGGCTATTTGCGCTAGCTGTCCCTAATTTAGCAGTGTAAGACTAGAGGGAAGGCAGATAATCATCACCACCCATCGCCAACTCTTGGGCTACTCTTTTACCAACAAATAGTGGGATTGACCGTTACATTATAACGCACCCACGGCTGAAAGGGCTTGCATATTTGGTGGGACGGGGATTCGAACCCGCGACTCGCAGACTGCGAATCGAGCACCAAAACCACCTGGCTATACTAGGCCGGACTGAGCGTGGCCAAATGGTTAACGTTTCGAACTGTGGATCTAATGGATAGTATTCGCGCCTCGTAACCACACGCACAAGAAGAGGCTAAGCACTTTGAGGCATGGGTATGTTATAAGAGTAACGGTCAAATCACATCAATTGAGTTGGCGGAGACTGCTGTTGACTAGCTTCCTTCCCTCTGGTCTGTCACTGCTAAATTAGAGATAGCTGTGTGTGTAGATAGCCCTCGAGTAGGTCTAGGCGAAATTACACAACTACAAAACAAGCAGATTTAAAGTAACCAGCCTTTTGTTTCTGTTTGTAAACTTTTTAAACTTCTATCTAACTTATCTAAAACTTAAATCCATAACAATACTAGTCAAATAAAGTTCGAAAAGAAACAATATATATCAGAAGATTCAATTCAATGTTGTTGACACATCCGTTTCTTCGTTAGTCAAAGTAAAGATGTTTTCTTAAAGAAACTATTGCAATCAATGAATAGAGATACTGTGTAGTATGAAACATGCAATTATAATTATTATTTTTTAACTTATTTAGGACAGTGCTGCTATCTAGTGACAAATGTCACAAATACTGACAGTGCTGAGTTGAAACAGCGCATATCATTGCGTATATATGTTATTAGAAAGTAATATTAAATATAAACAAACGATTTGCATGGGATACCCATGCAGTGCGCAATCTTATATAATCACATAGAGAAATAGTTAATAAATCTGACTTTCCCTTTTCGTTCTCTTTTTGTACAAACGCATGGCCCAAAGGGTAGTGCCAGCGGTGTGCCGTCACAGATCGCCGATCCGGAGGGGGCGCGAGTTTGCATCTTTGAATGCAATGATAAATGTTTTTTTTAGAAGGGGCGCAGAATTCATACCTCATACAGGGCCCCATCAATGCTCGGTACGGTTCTGTAAAAAATATAGATAGCAATAATTTATATAAATATCCAAAGGTAATAACTATGTATTTTATGTGCGTCAGAATGTTGGTGAATATCGTTAAATAAGGAAAAGTGAATTGAAGTAATAATTGAGTTGTGGTTCTTCTAAGGCACATCTTGAAAGTATTGTTGCGTCAGCGAGGTCACGTGACTAGTGTCACGCCACCTATTTTCTAGAAATATCTTGTTCCTTCGTGAATGCCCTAGCATTTACTAGATATATGTTTGTCTGGTATATATATAAGACGCTCACAACGTGACGGGATAGTGTGTGTTGGTAGTGAGTAATTGAACTGCAGTCAGAAAGTATTGTTGAAGTTAACGTTCGTTGCTATAACGTTTGTTATAGAGCGACTGTTGAAAATAAGTGTATCGGTAAAGTTATATTCAGAAAGAATAAACCAGTTTTATTAAAAAAGGACTTGTGTCGCTAAAGTTTCGTGGGAACGAAGTTACGGAAAATCAACTAACGAACAGAGACATAACAGTATGTTGGACACATCAAATGAAGATATATTGTCCAGAACAGGTCACAGGAGGAAGCTGCTGACTGACATCAGGAAGAAACAGTTGAAAAGTCTCAGACACATCATGAGGAAACAGGAAATTGAAAATCTGGTCATCAATGGAAAGACTGAAGGAAGAAGAATTTGGTTATCATTATTACTGGTTGTTTGTGACTCCCGTATCTAGTTACTTCCACTACTGTATGTGTGTATATATGTATCCACTATTTTGTGTAAACCCGTCATCGTAAGACACAGATACAGTACACATGGTGATTCCAAATCGTGAAGCCTTGTTGACATACATTTATTTTATATATTTATGTAACCAATCCTTTACATTGTAAGTTTACAATGTAGAATGTAATCCTTTATAATGAAGGATTACAATACATACTGTATACACGATTACCATATTTACCGTACACTTTCGTAAACAATCCATTACATCGTAGAATTACCATACATATCGTACAGATACGTCAACAATACATTACAAAATAGAATTACCATACATATCGTACAGATACGTCAACAATACATTACAACGTAGAATTACCATACATACTGTACAGATACGTCAACAATACATTACAACGTAGAATTACCATACATACTGTACAGATACGTCAACAATACATTACAACGTAGAATTACCATACATACTGTACAGATACGTCAACAATACATTACAATTGTTGACGTATCTGTACGATATGTATGGTAATTCTACGTATGTATGGTAATTCTACGTTGTAATGTAGTTGATATACCTATACATTATATAGTAATTCTACGATGTAATGTATTGTTGACGTATCTGTACGATATGTATGGTAATTCTACGTTGTAATGTATTGTTGACGTATCTGTACGATATGTATGGTAATTCTACGTTGTAATGTATTGTTGACGTATCTGTACAGACATTGTAATGGATTAACTATATACAT
>NW_013669924.1:63081-64416 GCF_000517525.1 Limulus polyphemus
ATATATAATGTATATCAACAACCCATTACAATGTACTATATACATATATATAATGTATATCAACAATCCATTACAATGTACTATATACATATATATAATGTATATCAACAATCCATTACAATGTACTATATACATATATATAATGTATATCAACAGTCCTTTACAATGTAATATATACATATATATAATGTATATCAACAGTCCATTACAATATACTATATACATATATATAATGTATATCAACAATCCATTACAATGTACTATATATAATGTATAGGTATATCAACAATCCATTACAACATAATTGTGTTTGTACTTTAGAATTACTTATCCCACTTTTTACTGAATATTTGTTCTAAATGGACAAAACTCGTTAACTCTCTGCAACTTGTGCAAAATTTTCTTGCTGTGAGATTAATATCAAAAGTTGTCAACAGGTGTCAATAGCATCGCTATTATTGGCCGTGTAACTTTATGACTTGGAACTAAACGAGAATATACTAGAATTATCTTGACAAAAATCAATAAGGTTTAATAACTCTACTTATCGTGTATATATAAATTCATCCTCAATGAACATTTTGTTTTTATATCCGTACGAATATTGATCCAATCTTTCAGGATAGTTTTTTTTTTCTCGTCATTTTGACCTTAGTCTCAGTGAATTAGGAGTCGGCCGATAATTGTTGGAAACCAAGCGGGTTTTTACACCCAGTCAACAAGTAACTGTTCGATTGTAGAGATTCGAACTCGCGACCCTCAAATTGCGAGTCAAGCGCCTTAACCGACAGGTCACGCCAAGCCTTTCAGAAAGGTACTAGTTGTTTTTCATGTCCTGTTTATGTCTGTCTTAATAATGTATTTACTTCCAGCATTATCTTTACTTTTTGTTATTATCCAAACAATAGAAATTAACTCGACGAAATTAAATTAGGCGCGAGTTAAACATTTGGTCAAATTCTGCTGGTTATCCCTTTTAATTCGAATATAACAACTTTGTGGCAGATTATCCCTTCTAATTCGAATATAACAACTTTGTGGCAGATTATCCCTTCTAACTCGGATATAACAACTTTGTAGCTGGTTATCCCTTCTAATTCGGATATAACAACTTTGTAGCTGTTATCCCTTCTAATTCGAATATAACAACTTTGTGGCAGATTATCCCATCTAATTCGAATATAACAACTTTGTAGCTGGTTATCCCTTATAATTCGGATATAACAACTTTGTGGCAGATTATCCCTTCTAATTCGAATATAACAACTTTGTGGCAGATTATCCCTTCTAATTCGAATATAACAACTTTGTGGCAGATTATCCCTTCTAATTCTA
>NW_013669924.1:65180-68415 GCF_000517525.1 Limulus polyphemus
GAAGTGAAACCTAAGCATAACAATGACGTAAGATTACATAAAATTATAAAAAGTGAAGTGAAACCTAAGCATAACAATGACGTAAGATTACATAAAATTATAAAAAGTGAAGTGAAACCGAGTAATGTAAAACACCACTTCAAATTTAAATGTATCCTGAAACACGATATTTTTCACGTCTTAATATGGTAAACACCTTCAAACACGAAAACAAAGTAAATAAGTATGATCGTCACATTTGGAGTTAAGTAACTATCCAAGAATGGGCGTAATAGAGGAAAGAGAGAGAGGGGGGAGGGATGAAAGCTCTTCATGTGATTATAAACATGCTTCGTCTTAAGTGGTTGTTGTTGTTGTTTAATATGTAATGTGTAGAAATCGACGTCTGTAAATATCTAGAGAAAATAAAATTACAAGTGCATTAAATTTATGACAAAACTACTAGGGCTATCTGCAACAGTCTCTAATTTTGGACCCGGCATGGCCAGGTGGTTAGGGCGCTCGACTCGCAGTGTGAAGGTCACAGGTTCGAATCCCCGTTCCGCCAAACATGTTCGCCCTTTCAGCCGCGCGTATGTTATAATGTAACGACCAATCCCACTATTTGTTGGTAAATGAATAGCCCAAGAGTTGGCAGTGGGTGGTGATGACTAGATGCTTTCCCTCTAGTTTTTCACTGCTAAATTAGGAAAGGCCAGCGCAGATAGCCATCGTGTACCTTTGCGCGAAATTGAAAACAAACCAAACCATTCACGCTAAGGAATTGACTGTCACTCTTATTACGAACTCACAGCTCGAAGTGCTGGAAATTGTATGGTCTCGGCTGCTCTATAATCCAAGTACATTTTCAAAGTCATTTTACAATAGAAATATTTATTTCTTCATAGTCTCTTTTGACAAAGAATGGCACTTTAATCTTAAGCTTTTAAAGTCGAAATTGCTAATTACTGATAAGACGTGGATTTAGATATTTCTTAGTTGGAATAGGTATCTGAACGGCAGGTCAGTGTCCCTTAAGGCTTAGGCCTATTAGCCTCTATGCTTTAAGTTACTGACCAGAAGGAAGGCAGTCAGCAGCACCCGCCGCCACAGAGGGAATTGTCCGACTATTTGAGCCAAATAACAAAATTGACTGTCACTTTTACAGCGTATCTACAGCAGAAAGTGCGGATTGTATTTAGCTGTATCACGTCTCGAGCCCATAATTTTTTACCATTCCATCCACGTCCTGATACTTTAACCATTTCGCCACTCCCGGCTCACAGATTTGACGCTTTTTTCCGATCATTTT
The DNA here is from genome assembly GCF_000517525.1 of Limulus polyphemus. NCBI lineage: Eukaryota > Metazoa > Arthropoda > Merostomata > Xiphosura > Limulidae > Limulus > Limulus polyphemus. The sequence goes on from NW_013669924.1 coordinate 66,472, forward strand.
TTTGATAGATATGGTAGTTTAAGCCAATCATCCTGGTTAAAACTTTGAAAGTATCGAGTTTGTTCAATCCATTAGATGATTTAGCTTTTCATCTTTTGGAGTACGAATTTTCTTTTATTTTCTTTTTGTGGACTATTTCTGTAAATAATGAAAATCTAATTTTAAGCATATTCACAAATATTTCAGCATTACGTTGTTCATATGTTTTAATTTTAAGTTTGTAGCAAGTAGCAGAAAAAAAAAGATATATATATATACTGTGAAGCTGGCAAACATAAGTTTTTCTTGTTAAGGGTGTATTTTATTGTCAATAGTAAAGCTTCTGTAGTATCTACATTCTATTTTTACATCGTATATTCGACTTAAGTCATTATAAATTATCTATTTTAGTTTTCATTTCAATTGGATATTAATTCTAAAATTACTGCCTTATGCTCACTTATCCAAGTTAAATAAAATTTGTAATCGTATTCACGTTTGTTTTTTTTTGTTAGGCATAACATTTAAGGGCCGGGCGTGGCCTTATTTTAGTATGCCCGGACTGTGAATCCGAAGCCCCAAAAATGTATTCCGAATTTTCTATGGTTGTGTCTACGCTGTAAGAATGACGGTAAAATCCCCTATTCAATCAGGTAAGCGTAGCCCAAGGGTTGGCTGTAGGTATTGTTGACTAGCTGTTCTCCCTTTTTAGTCTATCAATTCAAAATTAAGGGTGGCTATGCGCAGATGTTCCTCCCCCCCCCACCTTTCTGTAGCTTGCACGAAAATTCTGAAACAAACATATGGTTTATGAAGTGACCGAATCATTTGTCACTAGGGTTAAAAAGTAACTGACATGCTTGGTGATTTGTTCGTTGAGCAGTGACGTGTGCATAGCCACAGGTGTTCTACCGTCACGATTAACTTCTGCCTTATCCGTAAGAAGAGGCCTGAGAAATTATCTAAACTTAGATTTATCATTAACGATTATTCTAAAGTAAGTACTTTACTGTTCTAATGTGTGCCAACCTTTCAGGATATGAACAATGGTTTATAAAGTATTGCCAACTCCTTTTTTCTTTAAAGTTTTAATAAAACCAACTGATGAATAAATGCGTTGTAATTATCACAAGTTTTTTTTGTTTTTTTTTAACATTGCCTATTTTTGCTTAAACTGGTTTGTTAATCAAACTACGTTATGTATGGAGTTAATTTTTTAGGTCTTGTGTATGTTAGTAGCTTACTTTGATAAGATGATATTGAGAATTATTTGTTTAATATTGTAAATAATTTTATATATTTTTTATTAAAAAATTACGCTTATGAAGATTGTTTTTCGTTTTTAGATCAGTGCATGAATTTAGGATTAACCAAAATTTCGTAAACCTCGTGAGATACTGTTGAGTTTCGACTTGAAGATGAACGCCAGAAGTTGGTGATCGAAGCTATAGATACCATTAGGCCTAAAATGTTTGATAAAATCACATTAAATGAAGATTAGTTCCTCATTCTTCTTAATTTACCCATTATTGTCCTTGTTTACAGCTGAAGTTTTAAAATGTTGTTAATATCGAGAGTAAAAAATATGGTTACCCGCAGAGGCGACAATGACATAGAAATATTGATTTTATTTATTTACTACTACTGGTGTATAGCCCGTCAAAAATGACTGGATAAGTATTGGTACGCCTCCAGTCGTTACTTAATTTTCCGTAAATTCGACGAAACTTTAGCGACACAAGTCCTTTCTTAGATAAAACTGGTTTATTCTTTCCGAATACAACTTTACCGATACACTTAATTTCAACAGTCGCTCTATAACAAACGCTAGAACGTCTCACGTGCTCGTGCCCGACAATACTCAGTTCAATTATGCATTCACTTACACAATGTTCCATCACGTTGTGACCATCTTATATATACCAGCCTACCCCCAATCTAGTAGTCTCCCGATAATTCACGAAG
>NW_013669924.1:69236-78861 GCF_000517525.1 Limulus polyphemus
CTATTAAAGATATGACCGATGTTGTAGAATTATCATCCACTATTAAAGATATGACCGATGGTGAATAATTATCATCCACTATTAAAGATATGACTGATGTTGTAGAGTTATCATCCGCTATTAAAGATATGACCGATGGTGTAGAATTATCATCCACTATTCAAGATATGACCGATGGTGAATAATTATCATCCACTATTAAAGATATGACCGATGGTGAATAATTATCATCCACTATTAAAGATATGACTGATGATGAATAATTATCATCCACTATTAAAGATATGACTGATGTTGAAGAATTACCATTCACGTATGTTATTGTTAAGCGGTTCTTAGCATGACTAAAATGCTCAACAATTACTTTTAGCGGTGGGCGGTACAAGTAGCTCGTAACTCAGAGTTTTGGATGATCAGAGTGAAAAACAATTAACCTTTTTAAAGTCTGTGAAATAATTTAAATTGATGAATTAATGTAAACTTTTACCGTCACTGGGGACGGGTACATTTGCTTGAAAACATTTTTAGTCATCATAACTTGTAGCTATTATGTATTGATTTACTAAAAGTCAGCTTGTTATATACCATTGTCTTAGATTGATTTATAAGTTCCTTTTTAGAGATGGTCCACAGAGCTAGTTCGAAGTTGTGTCGGGAATTATTAATAAATAGTGCTTTAATTTGTTAAACATGTAAAAACATATCGTTCATTTATGTCACAACTTCTACCAGAAAAGCTGCCAGAATTTTAAAACAATGATTAAAAATATTAATACGTGTCTCAATTATGAGCAACGGCAAACTACAAAAAGCTTCTATGATCACTCACCAGGTGGCACCACAAAACGATTTGGATTAGAAGCTTTTGTTTATTGTTAAGCACAAAGCTACACGATGGGCTATCTGTGCTCTTCCCATCGCGGGTATCGAACCACGGTTTTTATCGTTATAAGTCATTGGACTTTCCGTTGGACCTCTAGGGAGGAACGATCAGAAGCTATTGATAAATGTTTTTAAAACAATATGTGTTCAGTATTTCAGCAGTTGTTATTTCATGCTGATTCAAATCGGTTTGTTATTATTAAACAAATATATAACGGGATCTTCATTCAGGTTCTTTGTTAGTTCTATTCTTAACCGTCCCAGGCCGGTCGTTGACTAGTGACCAACGTGTCCGGTTCACTATAAATTGTTGTTCATATCCTACGTGCGGCCAAGAGTTGATGGTGGATGCTGTTAATTAGCTGTCTTCCTCCAGTCTGTCCTCCGATGACTCAGAAGTTTTTAATGCTAAAAATCGGGTTTTGATACCCGCGGGGAGCAAATAACAGATAGCCCTTTGCTTACCTTTGTACATAATAACTAACAGAAGTTATAATCTACTAATTTCGCCCTCCCGTGGTCCATCGGTAAGTCTGTGGGCTGGTTAGTTTAAAAATCAGGATTCGATACTCGCGGTGTGCATTGTATATCTTTACCCTCATCAACAAATAAACAAACAAATCTTTTAATTTAAAATAAATACGACTATAACACGAGATTCCGAAAACAAACTTAATCCGCCGTTACAGAGTACCTTTTAAAGCAAATTATAAAAAACAACAAGGATTTTTATGTTGAAATTACAAATAAACTCAAACACATACTACGCGCATTTCTTAAGATGAAAATTTTAAAATGCCTTTTGTTATTCGTTATTTATTCATAGATGGCATTAAATGACATTCAATAAATGCACGTGCATGTAATCCGGTGCACAGCTACATAATTACATATTATGTTTGTATGTATAATTAGGTCCTGAACTGAGTTGACCTACAGACATTCAGCGGTCGAGTTTCGCGGCGCCACAAGCCTTAAACAGAACATCAAATATGATAGCAATTTCCTTGTTGACTGCGTGAAGTCATGGGCGACGAAGGTTGACGTTATAAGATCTTAATGCATCACATATATCTAGATATATTACACAGTGTATAAGCTCTCTTCAATTTTCTTTTTGCACGATGTCAGAAGGAACGACATTTTCCATTAATAGCAGCTGTGGATCAAATTAAGTTGAAGCTCGTGGCACGTGGCAATACTTCAGTCATGTAATCAACCTTTACAAACACGAAGACGGGCTGTAATTGTAAATTGTTCAGCACTAAACTATTTGGTGCTTATGTACGTGGGGTATATTTAACCTCAATGATATGACGAAATAAAGCCCCTCTTCTACTTTTTGTTGTTGTTGTAAAAATAACATTACTCTATTCCTGGCCCTCTTGCTGTTCTTTTAGGAAATTTATTCCACGAAACGTTTATGACAGACAACCAAGGTGAAATTTAACAGCATTCCCCCATTAGAGTTTGTTTGGCCATCAGCTATCAGATCGATATACTGACATTCACGAGTGCAAAAATGAGTTGTGTATATTACGTTACATGACTGACTTGGACAGCGCGCCTCATTGTTGACAGTTCCTTATTAAATATTACCAATCACCGTAAATATCTGGTTGCACATGTTTGTCAGCTTCCTGATAGAAATGGATCCGATGGTAACTAAATCAATTTCTGCTGTGTCGGTATACACGACTATTTAGAAGGTCTGAGCGGAACAGTTGGCTGTATTAAGGAAAACTATTCAATGTACGGACAATATAATGAAATCAAGACATCGCTAATTAAGTGACTAAAATATTGTTTTCTCTCTCAGCTCTAGGAGGGATTCCTGAATAGAAAAAAACAAAAAACGTTTTTATATTATGAAACTGTATAATCGTGAATAACTGTGAACGGAAGCTGTCAACGTCTAAACAAACGCACGCCATTCACGAAAGATAAATATAGAGAAAAAATGTAACCAAACTTGTCTCACACGTTAGATAAAATTTAGCTGGGCTGTAAACAAGTAAAACGTTTTGTTAGTTATACGTTCAACAAGCTATGTATGATTTAGCAAATAAAGGATTATCAAGATAAAGGATCATAGAGACTGGTATGATTCAACAAAAGATCATCAAGACTGGTACGATTCAACAAAAGATCATCAAGACTGGTACGAATCAATAAATGAAGGATTATCGAGACTGGTAAGAGCGTGTTTATCGTTTCTCATAAGTTCGTTATCTAGTTTCTATACCAGTCTTAAATCTATTCCAGGTAATTCATGTAACAAACAGGTTAGACAGTTAAATAAAATCAACATCACGTGATTTTACTGATTTTATCCATGCAGGTATTACCCAGGGAGCCAAGGGCCCATTTTGGGGTTTGGGCGGTGCCGGTCCGCTGTCAAAGGGTGGTGCCAGTTTGTCATTAGTATGGCCCTAAGAGACGTTTTTAGGGTGGTCACCCCTTGCAGATTTATAAAGGGGGGGAGGTGGACTGGGCAGGGCCGTACCCATCGCAGCCATGGTTAAAAATTGATCATATTATAAATGTATCAAATTAAAGAGAAAACATCCTCTAAAAGATGACACTATCAACATTTCAATTAGCTCATTTGCATATTCATTAAATCTCATTAATATGCAAATTTTCATCAAAATTTTGAATCCTGGTGGAAATTCTTCACTACTATTTAATATTTTAGGACTTTTAAAGCAAACATTCTACTTATTATACAGTATAGGCATTATTATATCACTTTGGGTATTGTTTTGTTGACAGCTTTTAAAATAATGCCCAAGAACACCATTTCCATGGTAACCCAAAAACATACACACCCCAAAAAAAAGTTAATATTTTCGAATGACTCCTTTAACGTTCGTCGCAAGTGCACAAGTAATATATTAAATGAAAGAGGGTAAACATACTCTAAAATATAGTAACATCAATGGTTAAAGTTAGCTCATTTCCATATTCATGATGTCTCATTAATATGCCAATTTTCATCAAAACTTTCAATCCTGGTTGAAATACTCCACACTACTGTTCAATGTTTTGAGATTATCCAAGGCAACAAACACAAGAAATAAGACGAATCAAACAGGAAGACAATATCTATGAAATGGTACGTTTTTGAAGCCAACTTGTGTCCAGTTAAACACAAATAAACATAACGGATCATGAGATAATGCTATAATTGATAAACATGTCAATAGCCACACTTTCGAGCACTAACAGTTGAAGCTTTACTGACGATGAATTCACAACATAGGGAATATATGTGAATAAACAAATGATACTGTGAGACAGGCATGACAAAATATAACGTAAATACTTATCATGCAATATTTCAGTTTCTTATGTTATGACAATTTAGCAGTCAGTTACGTTCTTAGTTTTGTTCACAACTGTCCTCCTCAAGATATTATGTGTTGCAACATTTACCTGGTTGGCCCTGACAACAGCATCCACCTTAGCAAAGAAACATCGTTTTCCTGCATGAACTCCTTTTCTTACACATACATTTCATGATGGTAACATAACAGGTTTGAGTGTGTTGCCATCTTCAGTCTCCCATCATCCAGAAAGTGTGAATCCAGATATGCATGGTTTGGGGATGTGCGGTGATTTTCCTATGAGCATTGCCAAAGCAACACATTTGATGTGTTCTTCCAATGCATCAGAGAGGAGAGGAAACTCCTGTGTTCTCAACGAGAGTGTGTTTTGATCTCCTCCAGATGGGATAATTTTTTTCCTCTTACAAACATTAAATAATTGACCTGTTAATCCTGGAATGTAAGGTAAAGTTAAAGTTTCGTTTTCAGTTTTTTCGTAAACAGATGCTTACCTTTTTTTTTTAACGGATCTTTAACCATTAATAAATGTATTATTATCTACTATTTTAGGTTTAAACTTTCTTTCAACTGCTACATGTTTAATTAATAACAATTCATTACTTAAATCTTCCTACTCGGCACATATTTTCAACATCCTGTAAATATAAGTGTAAAATGTAGAAGTATTTTTATATGACAAGAATCATGTCATTATAAACACACACAAGAGAATCATTTCTTATTACGTACTTTGATTTTCTTATTGTCTCGTGGATCGGAAGTTTAACCGATATCCTTCAATTTTTAAATATTAAAAAAAAAAGCAAACAATAAGAAAAATAACATTTCATCAGGACCCAAGTAAGTCAGTCATAAAGTAATTAATTTTTGTGTGATTGTTTACTGTAAAAACTTGGAAAGACTTTCTAATCACGCCCATGGTTCACTGTTAAAATTCCGCTAGGATTACCATGGTTCGTTATAGAATTTGTCTGGTGGAGCTACCAGGATTCACTGTAAAAAAATAGTTTGGCGGAGCAATTGACCCGGCATGGCCAGGTGGTTAGGGCACTCGTCTCGCAATCTGCGGGTCGCGGGTTCGAATCCCCGTCACACCAAACATGCTCGCCCTTTCAGCCATGGGGGCGTTATAATGTGACGGTCAATCCCACTATTTGTTGGTAAAAAAGTAGCCCAAGAGTTGTCGGTGGGTGGTGATGACTAGCTGCCTTCCCTCTAGTCTTACACTGCTAAATTAGGGACGGCTAGCGCAGATAGCCCTCGTGTAGCTTTGCGCGAAATTCAAGACAAACAAACAAGCGGAGCAATTATGGTTAATTGTAAAAACAGTGTGACAAAGCTACCATAATTCACTGTAAAAACTCTGGTGGAGATATCATAATTCATTATTAAAATCATCTGACGGAGCTACCATGATTAATTATACAGGCTTGCGATGGTTTTATTGTCTTGAAATTTTTACATGTTCTACAGTAATTCCTGTACGCTGAATCCGAAAATGATATCCATTTTTTTCCTTCATGTACAGATTTTTCACAAAACGTCATAACGCAATACAGAAAATGTTCAATATGGTAAACGAAATAACAATTTGATCTAAGTAATAGTTTTTTTCTTCCCGATTTGTAAAAAAATCCTTACGTGATAGAAAAAAATGAATGTTATTTTCGAAATCTGCGAAGCTGAATTATGGAAAATCCGTTATTAAAACCAAAACAACTTTTATGAAGTTTAAATTCGCAGGCATGTGTTATTAAAATAACCTGACGGAACTACCATAATTCATTATCAAAATAATCTGGCGGAGCTACCATAATTCATTATTAAACTAATCTGGCGGAGCTACCATAATTCATTATTATTGTTTTTTGTTTTGTTTGAGGTTACACAATAGGCTATCTGTGCTCTGCCCACCACGGGTATCGAAACCCGGTTTCTAGCGTTGTAAGTCCGCAGACATACCGCTGTGCTACTGGGGGGGGGGGGCAATTCATTATTAAAATTATCTGGCGGAGCTACCATAATTTATTATTAAAATAATCTGGCGGAGCTACCATAATTTATTATTAAAATAATCTGGCGGAGCTACTATAAATCACTCTAAAAACAGTGTTGTGCAGATAGTAAAAAGAGTGTGACAGAGATACAGTGAATATTGATAGCTCCACGAATGTTTTAACAGGTAACCATGATGGGTCCACCAGGCGAGCATGAGATAAGTATGTGAACCTGTAAAGCACTGGTAAGAACAAAGTAATAAGTTTTGACAAGAGTGCATCACTTTTCGACGAGTTTTTTAAACTCCACTGCTGCGTCTCGGTGTATAATGGGCTTTAATGACAAAAAAGAAAATGTGTACTTTCTCTTGATCACAGGAAAATGCTGTTCATGTGATAAAACTAGTCACGTGAAATACATTACAGAGAAGTACGTATGAAAGGTTTTAATAATTAAAGATGAAAGTTCAGTAACAAATTCAACAATATATAATTAACAAATGAAATACAATTACAGTCAAAATAATACAAATTAGTTATGATCATAAAAATAATATTTTGCAAACTAATTACATTATTACAGCATAATATACGTATAGCAACAACATGTTATGTACCAAGTCCGATGTTGTGTCAGCGGTAAATTTAAAAACTCACTATGCTAAAATATGGGGTTCGATTCTCCGCGGTGGATAGAGCGCAGATCGCCCAATGTGTTGTTTGCACTAAGAAAAAAACAAACAAATAGATTATGTAATATAAGGTCCCCTGGTGGGACAGCTAAGTTTACAGACGTACAACGCTAAAATTCGGGGTTCGATTGCCCAAGGTGGTCACATCAAACAGCTCAATGTGGCTATGTTCTAAAACAAATAAAATTTCATAATGTCGCGCCATCTGCCGGAACCAGTTTATTACTGAAATAATTTTCTCTTTAATCGGTTTTTTTTTTATCTAAAAAGTTGAAAATCAGTATTACACAGTTCAAGCACCTAAAATGGCTATCAACTGATCATTGACAGCAAACTTTTTTTGGAACCTTAAGCCTATTGGATACTCTGTTAGTTGCTAACGTTATCCTTGCTCACATACTTAATAAAAACTAGCAACTTCATGGTTTGGCCTCGCCGTGGGCAATCCCACTTTGATTTTTTTTTTTTGCTTGCATGGACCTTCTGCAGTAAGAGTTAGAAGCAGACGAAATTATCTCTGGTGGGTCTTTAATGGCTTCTAGGTTACTTACTGCGTCGTCGCAGTAATAATCTCGTCCAAACGTATCACAATAAGAGGTGAAGGACGCGCACCATGTAAATACATGGCTTGTTTGCGAACTAACTTTTTTCTTTTCTTTTTTAACGCCCCCTAGTGGCACAGAGGTATGTCTTACAACGCTAGAATCCGGGTTTCGATACCCGTGGTGGGAAGAGCACATATAGCCCATTGTGAAGCTTTGTGCTTAATTACAAACAAACAAACAAAAATCTTTTTTAACTGGAGAAATACTGATAAAACAATATTTGCTGTTCTACCTTTTGATCACCAGATGTCCTTTTATTTACACTTCTGTGAAAGACTATTAAACCATTGTAACAAGGGCTAGTGAAAATAAATTATTTTATTACCAATCTCAATTGTCCGCACTGTAATTCAAGTTCCATCCAAGATCGTCAAATCCCATGAGAAATTTTCACACAAGGTGTAGAACGTTTATGAAAATACAAATAAATTGTTGAAAATCGCTATGAATGAAATTAGTTATGTGGCCAATCTAAATATTACGGCTTTTAGACATGGAGTCAAAATAGGGATTTGTAGCTTGAGAAAATAAGGTCAACACTATGTCTCAAACCTTAGGTTTGTTTGTTTACTTTTTTTTTTGTGATTGCATTTTCACTTTAAGCTACCTATCTTGTTTCTTTAATATTTTGAAGATCCCTAATCTTCCCCTTTTTATATTAATAATTTTTAATAACCTGTCCTGTTTGAACTAGTTTAGTTTAATGAAATACGTAGTTGGTGTGTGACGTTTTCTCGGGAAACATTAAGAACCTTTTGGACTGGTTTCATGCAGATTGGATGGTTACTCCTAATACCATTGCTAAAATGTTATGATTGATAGTGGTACTGAACGTATGATCAATATGATGCATGGTGATCAACATACCACATGTTATGTATATGTTTGTAAAATATATATATCTACTATATTTATACCCGGTAGCTATATGGAGAGTCTGTATTGGAGTCTAGATTGGAGGTACTACTGAATTATACTGGAATGGTGCATGGACTATATTTTGTAACTGCATGAGTTTTATATATGCATGCACATGCAGTGCATTGTGGCTAGTATTTATATATATATACATGAAACAATAGAAACCTAGTAACGCGATTTCTTTCGAAAGGTGGACCTTTCTTCTCCAGGGGCAAACTGGGAATATTTTCCCCTGAAGAAGAAAGGTCCACCTTTCGAATGAGCTTGGATTACAGGTTTTCATCGTTTTATATTAAGACTTCTTAACCCACTCCAACAAAATAGCTAATTATCAAACTGGTTACTTAATGTGGCTACCGTGTTCACTAATCAATTAGAAGTTCAGAAAATCGTTGCTTGAAGTATATTATTGTAAACAGCAGTATGTAGAAGGTTTTGAGCTAATGATAAAGCTTCATGTTATATAGAGTGTTCCATACTAGAGACATAATTACAATCACTTCGATCCATAGCAAAGCATCACGGGAAATAATTAGGTTTTGGAGAATGAGAGTGGTGCGCTGCATCCACTTGATGTGAGGGGGGTCGGCGCACTTCGCAGAACTACACATGTGATTAAGAAGAAGAAACATTGCTTAATATACGTATAAGTGTTTGGTCTGAAACTTCACATGTTGTGATTAACACAAGCTGACCATCAGACACAAGTGTGAAACTTCACATGTTGTGATTGCATGAGCTGGCCATCAGCCACAAGTGTGAAATATCACATGTTGTGATTGCATGAGTTGACCATCAGCCATAAGTGTGAAACTTTACATGTTGTGATTGCATGAGCTGGCCATCAGCCACAAGTGTGAAACTTCACGTGTTGTGATTAACACAAGCTGACCATCAGACACAAGTGTGAAACTTCACATGTTGTGATTGCATGAGCTGGCCATCAGCCACAAGTGTGAAACTTCACATGTTGTGATTAATACAAGCTGACCATCAGACACAACTGTGAAACTTCACATGCTGTGATTAACACAAGCTGACCATCAGACACAAGTGTGAAACTTCACATGTTGTGATTAACACAAGCTGACCATCAGACACAAGTGTGAAACTTCACATGTTGTGATTAACACAAGCTGACCATCAGACACAAGTGTGAAACTTCACATGTTGTGATT
>NW_013669924.1:79552-80594 GCF_000517525.1 Limulus polyphemus
CGCAACCTTTTTTTTTTTCTCCTGCTACACAGCATACACGTCCACATTCTTTCACGCATAACTTGAAGCATTGCGCATGGAACTTAGTGACATACGAAAACCTTAATTGAAATGTAACAAAAAAAATTGACGTTTTACGAGAATGACAAGAAAGTACGAAAAACTCCAACTGGGTTATTATTTCCACCTAATTTCTTATGTTAATTATAAAGACATCAAATTCTGACAGTTGGTATAGATATTCTCAAGCACGACCCCTTATGAGCACGGGCGCTAAACGGCCATGTCCGAGACCCCTGGGGTCCAGGTATAGTCATTTCTAATTTTGAAGTATTGAACGGAGGGAAGGCAGCTAGTTAGCAGAATTTACTGCTACAAGGGTTCTATTTGGCTTTAAACCGAATAACAGGACTGAGTGTCACTCTAAGAGCCCATCCACAGCGGAAAGTGTGGCATGAACCTTCGACACTCTGATTGTAGCCCAGCATGCTAACTATTAAGCCCAGTTCTGGCAATACCATTTTATTAATTGTTAAGATACTTGGTTCTTTGTACGAGTTCTCGCTAATTTTTAATCGTTTATTTCTCTGTATTCTCGTCTGCAGAATTCTGGGGTACCTTATTTCGTGGCTAATAAGTTTGAAAATTACAATATGAATGTATGGTGTATTTAAGTGTTTTACACTCACAAAAAAAAAAGAAAGGCTATCGTTCTATAGGTATTTGAAGAACTTGTAGCATTCCGCCACAATTTAATTATTCGTATTGTTAGCCGACACTAGGCAGCTGTTACATAATTGAATAGAGTTGTTTAACAAGTAAAAGCTTGGAATGGTCTATTCTTTCATTGGGGGGGGGGGGGTGTCTGTGAGCCAGCGGAAATCGAACTCCTGATTCTAGCATTAAAAATCCAAAGACTTACTACCCTTGGGGTGGGGACGGTGGAGCTTTTGTTGACTCTACTCAGCGATTAAAAGAACCCCATATATTATATATATATATATATATATATATATATGTGTGTGTGTGTGTGTGTGTGTTG
>NW_013669924.1:81343-82321 GCF_000517525.1 Limulus polyphemus
ATTATTCAATCATCAGGTACATCAATTATTTACCCCCCCCTGCCATGTAATCTTTTACCCCCAAGGGATAAATTTACTCCTGGTTGAGAATCACTGCTTTAGTATGAGTAGCGCCATCTAGTTGGATCTGTGTAGCATGCACGTCAGGTTCTCTCGTGCAACCGTTTGAAGGTTTGATGGTTGTTGTTGTTTTTTCAGTCAGCAAACAGATATTAAACTTCGTTAACGACAGTGGCACAGCAAGTATGTCTGCGGACTTCTATTGCTAGAAACCACGTTTCGATACCCGTAGTGGGCACAGCACAGATAGCCCGTTGCGTAGCTTTGTGCTTAACTATAAAAAACAAATTTTCCATCTCTGAACGTTTTCCTGATCCGTACTGTGGTTATTTTTTGCCAAACCAGTTATCTGTCTGACTGTCTGTTTATCTATCTGTCTCTCCTTCTGTCATTTTGCAAGTTTAGCTAAGTATTTTAAACTTAAGTCAATGATTCATTATGTTTAAAAACAGATATTTACCTCAGCTTATATTTTCCAACAGATGTTTTTTTTTCTCTGAAAATTAAAGATTTTATAAATTGAATCATGTGATTTCTATTGGTCCAAAGTGGGCGCCTGACTAGTAAACTTAAGAAATAAGTTCTTTAAAATTCACACAACCTCATCAAGATATGTATACTTATAAGGAAACGGAATATTTTAATATATACGGTAACTTGTTCAGGTTTATTGTAATAATTAAACATATAATATACATTACCATGGATACACACATACAGTATATCTATCGAAATCATTACTCGACAAAAGTTTGTGTGTATGTGGTTATATCTGACGAACCGCTGGAGCGATGATCACACATACACATGGTGCTCGAAATGTGGGGGATTCTTTAGTTCTTTTAACGGGGAGGGGGGGGGAGGGGGCGTTTCCCTATCACATGAAAGAGTAACAATATTTTCATATCGTCCCCAACC
>NW_013669924.1:83202-85625 GCF_000517525.1 Limulus polyphemus
ACATAAACACGTGTGGAAGCTTTTTACTTTGTCTCAACATTTTGTTGTCTGTTAATGGTGATACTGACATTATTTCTACTACACTTTAAAATGTAGTTTTGTTTTGTTTTCATATTGATAATCCTTACTTCTTGCCACGAACAATGAAACTATTAAATGTTATTATCAAGCACGCCAAGCGTCATCACAGGCACAAATGTTTCTTTATTTTACATACATTTATTTCAGTGGAACGCCGGAATTTCTTGTATCTTTACATCTAACCTTCACTTCCACGAGAGTTTTAAACAATTCTAACTAATTATGTTCCAAGTTTTTATTATTTATGGTACCAAAGTTTACCTGTGGATTCTTCGCTAATTTAGAAAACTGGATTTTATTTTTCACTGAGTCTGCGTGCTTCCAGCGAATTCCCTGTTTATTTCTTCCCAACTTGTTTTGAAACACGTGACATGATGTTGTTAGCCAACGTAACTGAGAGAGTTATAGTTACATAGCTACAAAATGGTTATAATAATGAAAAATTATAATTTATAATTATAACCTGGCATGGCCAGGTGGTTAGGGCGCTCGACTCGCCAGGGTCGCGGTTTCGGATCCAAGTCGCCGAAAATGCTCGCCTTTTCAGCCGGGGACGTTATAATGTGACGGATAATCCCACTAGATGTTGATAAAAGAGTAGCCCAAGAGTTGGCAGTGTGTGGTGATGACTAGCTGCCTTCTCTCTAGTCTCTCGCTGCTAAATTAGGGACAGCTAGCGCGGGTAGTTTTGTGCAAAATTCAAAACAAGCCTGACCATTTTGATTTAATTAGTGAGTTAGCACTAAATTCTATAGTGTGATATTCATGGACATAACCCTGAAAAGAAGGAAGAAGGATTGATGTACATTTGTGTACACTAATCTCATAATATACCATTTGACAGTTGACATCCAAAACCGTTAAGGAGAGAGGAAGAGGTCTGGAGTAGAACCTTACCCACCCTGCTCTCACACGACCAAATACCAACTACGACACATTCGCTCTAATTATTGAATTATTAACGTTACCAAGTTACAATTCGCGCATTTAATCTCATAATGTGAAATGCGCGACAGTTAGAAGAAGGAGTAATATAATAATGAGAAAGTAAATGTTATACTGAAGATTAAAAGGAAGTAAAGTTATTAGGTTATATCGCCAAGAGCAATATCTCTGAAATTTTTTTCTCGGCGTGCATAAAAAATTCCGTTTTAATTTTTTAGACTTTATAAGCAATAACAATACGTTTAAAACGTATATCTTATACACACTCAGCTTTATGGATATTATAAATAATTATGTATCGACCATATTACCAGTTTTAGGAAGCATCCAACTGAAGTTTATAATTTCAAAAACTCGGTAATTTATATTGTGTAATAAATAATAGTTTCGCCTTATTCGCACGTGATGGATAATTATTTTAAATAGTAATCTATTAATAGTGGAATTAACTACTTCCAATATCCTTAAACTATACTTCTTTTTTTTTTTAATGGTCTGCGTTTTAGCCATAAGCCCTCTCTTGGCAAAGATTTGATAGCCTATATAATTTTTTTGATCGATAGGAAAATAATATTAATAGGTTATACCAAATGTTTAAGTTGTTTAAATAAGTTGTAAGTAAGTGACTGAACGACCTTTCGGAAGAAACAGTTAATTTAATCAATACTATAGAAAGTTACATGCAATAGAAAAACGAAGCCAAGTTTTATATGTAATACTAGCGAAAGTACCCGGCTATGTATTGATAGTGTGTGTATTCTGAATTTATTTTAGCATAAAAATATAACTTGTATACTTTTGTTGCTAAGCAACAGGACATAAAAGCCATTGTTGGAACACATTGTTACCAAAACGTACCGGCTTCTCTATATATTAGACGTTGTTATATAAGGAACCACTTCTATTCTATGTGGATTTTCGCTAGCTTGCCTCATTAAAAAAGAAGCGCATGCACGAACGCACGTGGATAAGATAAGTAATAACTAGGTGCATACCCTCAGGGTCTACTTAGTATGGGTGCAAAATTTCAGGTTTCTATGTTCGTTCTTCTTGGAGCTATGGCAGTCACAGTTATTTTCTATGTGGTTTTTCGCTAGCTTGCCTCATAAAAAGATGCGCATGTGCGCACTCATATGGATAAGTAATAATGCCCAGTTACACATCCCCAGGGTCGACTTAGTATGATTGTAAAATTTCAGGTTTCTAGGTTCTTTCTTCTTGGAGCTATGGCGGTCACACACAGACCCACAGACACGCCCTGTTGTTATTGTTGCGTTTCTGTGTTCGTTTGTTAATTTCCCGTATATAAATTCTTCCCGAGGAACTTCAGAGATACAAGTCCTCTCTTAAATAAAACTAGTTTATTCTTTCTCAATTCAACCTTGCAATACGCTTAA
>NW_013669924.1:86166-89352 GCF_000517525.1 Limulus polyphemus
AATTCACAATGATTCACGCACTTACTAACGGTCACTACCAAGCTTGACTCAATTGTCCGTCTTTATCTCTGCCTGTCTGCAATTCCATTCCGATTAATTTGTCTCACGTTATCCGGCGCACTTATATACAGGAATAGAGGGCGCCTAGCACATACTGGATTATTCGTGATGTTCCCCGATCCTTCTAGAATATCATGACGTGTTACCAGCGTTACGTGACTACCGCTGTCATAACATTATTATAGATATATGGTGTACTGACTTTTGAATCTAAGAATATAATGGTTTAGCGCGCCCAGAATTCGTGGTTCGCGTCCTGTTGACACATAAAGTCCCTCTCCACTTTAGGGCCGTATGTGTGATGTTGATTATTTCTAATTTATCAGTTTGAAAATATAGACGGCTAAGCACAGGTGGTTCTTATGTAGCTTTGCGCGAAATTCTGAAACAAACTAATTAATTAGCAATTTTATATTTGAAAACTACAAATACATAATATATATATATATGTGTGTGTGTTGCTGTTGTTTTTTAAAAATCGTGAGTTATAAGATAGGCCTACCGGATATTGAACTTGTCTCGCCGTCACAGTAGGCCTAGTAACCACAGAATAAATATACGGTACGCTACTGACCTCGTATTACGACGAGCCAATTTCGATCCCCTGTTGGTCTATCTCATAAACCACAAATTACTGAAATATATTTATGTACACGTATATTAATTAAGTGATCCTATTTAAAAGGTTAAAAATTCGATGTTTTATAGTCACAGTCACTTAAAGTTTGGCATATATTATAACCATTTTTTTAATCCTTTTTATGAATGTGTATATATATATATAAGGATGTGTAGAACATAAATTCAGTTCCACTTATACAACAACGAACGAAAAAATAAAAACTTGTTTTCAGACCATCGGCATCTTTTCTAGTTAATTAAGAGACGCAGCATGTAAGCTCATAGCCGCCTGCTGGCAGAAAACATAAAGCGTAGTATAAATAAACTCTTGCTTAAAACAAGCTCAAATAGATTTGTTTCCATGATGTGCAACATACTGTAAGCCTAAAAACAAAATCTTCATGTTAGTTTTGTATAAGATTTTCTGGTTTATTTTTACTTTAAAAAAGCAATGACAATTTCATATCATTGCGAGCAAAGAGACGTAATCAAAAGACGTGTAATCAGACTGGATGGAAGATGGCAAAGGCCTGTGGGATGACCGTCTAGAATTTCTAGGAAATATTAAAAAAGAAAATAATTACTTCAAATTTGCGAGTAATGTTTTTTTATTTTCGTAACAACAAAGAAAAATAGATCGGTTGCTCTACAGTAAGCTACACATAATAAAAACAGAGAATGAAAGAAGAACGAAACATGACAAAGTAGGACTATGTGAATTTTCTAAGTACAGGTGTTTTCTAACTTATCCCTATTTTATCAAAATTGCGTATAAATATATATTTATATATTGAAATGGTTCAAGGCCACACTTGTCTATTAATCGCCTCAGACGAAAAAAAAAAAAAACTTTCGCCAGTTCGTGGTTTCGGTATCATTTGATGTCATGTGCATCGCCGATATTTATCAAAAGGGACAGGTTATTCATCTGATATTGTTTTACGAGATAAAAAAAACAACAACAAACAAACAAACAAACCCTTGCTTAACCGACTATTTTCTGTTATTTTTCAATCAAATGGCCTAGATCATCGTGTATACAATGATTCTTCTTCGCTGAAACGACGGTTTACGTGTTGGATAACTCGTTTGAGAATAACTTTTATTTTTAATGCAATAGATCGCTTGAAATTTAAAATTTTTTAAAATGGAAGATGATGTATAGAAAATTATAACCATCAGTGTAAAACCGAGCTAACTAAAAGTTATGTTCTTCCTCAGAAAACCAAATAGTTTTATCACTGACACTTTGTGTTATATAATTTGTACTGATTTTTTATTATATTTTAATTGTTGGAAGCCATATTTTAAATGTTTTAATTTAGGCGTTAGATAGAGGGCGTATAACATTAAGACTAAGAAGCTTCAACTACCTAGACAAGAGAAGTACTTTAGCTATAAAAAATACGAGTTCAGTGAATTTTAGATTTCAGTTTGTTTTTGAATTTCGCGCAAAACTAGTCAACGCCATCTCTCTACCGACAAATAGTAGGATTGACTGTCACCTTATAACACCACCACGGCTCGAGGACGGGATTCGAACCCTTAGTCTTCATTGCCAGTCGACTGCTCTAACCAGTTGTTGTTCGACAGAAGATTAGGTTTGTTATCTGTAAATGTTATTCGTGAATTAGGTCTACAGTAGTTTATGATTAAAAGTTTGTTTGTGAACTTAGACCTTTAACTTGTGTCAAAGTGGACGTAGAAGTGTTAGTGAAGAAAAATTAATACGTTAATTCAGTGCTTCCCAAACTGTGTGCGACGGAAGGATCTCAGGTGTGCCCGGAATTTTTGCAATTATTAAGTAATTTTTATTTAGTAATGTAAGTTAATTACCAATTTAATACATCTCTAAAATATATAATTTGATTTATTTTCTCCTTGATACACAGTATAACAATAATTTCTGCCTGTCTTAGTGAGCGGGGGGTGGGGTGCTACTAAGCCTGCCATACGGACTTATTTACACGTGCCGCAAAAAGTCTGTGAGTTGCGCAAAATATTTGGGACATTAAAAGTGTCCTGCGAGTTGAAAAGGTTTGACGTTATTTTTTCCAGATAATCTAAAAAAAAATTAGCCGAACCAGAGAATAAGTTCAACATTATTTTCATAGTCCAATCACTGGTTTTACTTTTTGTGGAAACATAATACATATAAGGTTGTGTAAGGTACAGAAAAAAGTTAAAATTGGTTAAACACTAGTAAGTTCTTAATCTTCTCAGAAATCTATTAAAGGGGGGAAACGTTTTAAAAAAATGATATGTAGACTTAAACGTAATTGTACTGGATCACAACAACAACATCTGACGATTTTCTGAGTCTAACAAATGGTGTTTCTCTATAATAAACTCAATTACAGGAATTTCGACCGAAAATTTAGCCCGACAGAGCTGTAGATGATAATGACAATACTGTACCAGCACGTTTTGTTATCATCACAGGGCCGGCATGGCCAGGTGGTTAGGGCACTCGATTCGTAATCTGTGGGTCGCGGGTTCGAATCC
>NW_013669924.1:90310-97490 GCF_000517525.1 Limulus polyphemus
AAACAAACAAACAATCATCATCACAGGAAGATTCTTGGTTTTACATTTTTATATTTTAATTAGGCCTGAATTTTTTATTTTTTTGGTTATTCTTAAATTACAACTATATTCTTACCTCTCTGAACAATTTACTGTTATTGTTTTTTCTGGATGAATTTGTGATTGTTAGGCTTCTACTATAATAATGCTATTGTTA
Source organism: Limulus polyphemus (assembly GCF_000517525.1). Taxonomy (NCBI): domain Eukaryota; kingdom Metazoa; phylum Arthropoda; class Merostomata; order Xiphosura; family Limulidae; genus Limulus; species Limulus polyphemus. The sequence goes on from NW_013669924.1 coordinate 90,507, forward strand.
TTTCTGGTTGTATGCGTCAATATTAAACTCCTGCTTAAACGTGACTTTATTAAACTTACACATGATTAAACTTGTTACTTCAGATTAAATGTGCAATCTTAAAAACTTTTCCGCGTAACTATATTATTGCCTTTTTATGTTTTGTGATTTTTAGTTGCTACAGTAAAATTACTAATGTATTTATGGTATTCTTAGATGAATCGATTTCCTCATAATTGAATAGAGTTGTTTAAACATTTTCTAATAAATTTTTAGATAAAGAAAAACAACCTGGTATCCTTCCTTTTATGATAGCGTCACCACGCGACTGGTCATTCTCTTGAAGCATTGGTTGGCTGTAATATCTAGACATCATTCACTCGGCCAACAAGGGACATTGCAGTCATTATCACTTTTAATATGGATGTGCAATGTTACTGTAATATCTCCTCGGGCAGAATAGATATTATCTGCTATATAGAACAAAGGTAACTAGAAATAAACAATATCAATAAAACCGCATAGAAGCTAAAAGGAAAAACAATAATTCTGTACTATTAAAAGCGGTAGAAAACATATGATGTGCATATTATACCATTCCTGATTGGATGCGTATTTGTTAAAGTTTTGACGTATAAGTTTTTTGGTTAAGTGTTTAATCGCAAAACAAAATCCGTAATAATACTATTGTCATTTCTGGTTAATTGTGCAGTTGCTACATTTCTGCTGAAACAGTTCCAGGATTCCAGATCATTCTGACTTGATTCTCGTATTTCCTAGCTAGTTACGCTACATCATATTGCTCCAGCGGGAAATACGAGATTTATATTTGACTTAGAATGACATGTAATTCTGGATGAGTCTACAAGTAGATGACATGCTTCATTCTAAATAAAACTAGTTATTTATAGCAGATTTGCTTTCAAGAATTATATATGCACTTTACTATAAAGATTATATTTTATATATGCGTGTGTTGTGTGTGTATTAGCATCCACCACCCAAAACTGGCTGGCTCGATTACCATAATTTTAGGTATGGTAACTGGATACTGTCCAGCGATTTCACGGGCTGTTTTGTTTCAGTTTTTTGCCCAAGAAGGGGGAGAGGAGACAAAAAAGAACTCTACAGTAGTGCACATTTCCATTTTTTTTTATAAACCTTTGGTTTTCATCACTCAGAGTTGATTGGCTGGATTACAGTGGTTTTTGTGTGGTAACTGGAAACTGTCCGAGGGTATACTGGGCTACTTTTTTATGATTTTTACTGAAGAAGGGGATTATATGATAAAAAGTGTCTCTGAAATAGGGCAAATTTTCACTTTTTTATAGACGTTTAGCTTGCATCACCCAGAGTTGGCTGACTCGATCACCATAATTTTTTATATGGAAAATGGAAACTGTCCAACATTGTACATGGCCTACTTTGTTTTAGGATTCTTGCCCGAGAGGATAAAAAACACCCTGAAATAGGGCACATTTCCACCTTTATATAGACTTTTTGGCTTTGAATTTAAAGACACAACTAGTTAATCAGTTGAATGAGTTGATGATTACTTTCCACAAAGCAGGATATGAAATTAGCATCTAATGAGATCATTAAGTATTTAATGACATAAAGAAGGAGGGGAACATTATCTAATATTGTTCTTTATACATTTTCTGCTTCTTAAACGGGTACCCTCAGCTAGTTTTATATAAAGATGGACGACGATGCTTTAAACTTTATTGAGATGTACATATGTATATATTATTTTCTGAATGTAAAACATTTGTCAGCAGCAACTTGAACTTTTCTCTTGAATTACTGTATTAACTTTTGTTGATATTCTTAGTCCAAAAAAAAATATTACAATTATTGTTTAGATATGGAGTAAAAATATTTATATTTCCACATCTGACCTTTTGATCTTTAAAACTACCACACATACTTTTTAAGTATTTATATTTCCACACCTGACCTTTTGATGATTAAAATTATCACAATTTTCTAAATATTTATATTCCTAAACATGGTTCTCCGATGTTTAATATTAAAACACTTTTCTAATTATTTTTTCGTCCAAAAACATATCAAACTTCAATAAAATATATAGATCAACTTTTAAGCTTCTTATTCGATGTTAATGAATTCTGCCTTTATTTACCTTAAAGTCCTCATGAAACTGCCTTGTAAGTTAAAAAATTAACTGAAAAAATTATGTGTGATAATTTTAAAGATCAAAAGGTCGGGTGTGGAAATATAAATATTTAGAAAATTATGTGTGATAATTTTAAAGATCAAAAGGTCAGGTGTGGAAATATAAATATTTAGAAAATTATGTGATTCCAATGGGGGAGTAATTTAAGTTTCTTGAAGTCCTTCTAGATAAAAACTCTTACAAAGGATCTGGAATGAAACAGCCAGATTGACGTATTAGTTACATATGACATGTGTCGTCTTTGTCCTGGTCGTTTTATCTATGTTTCCAAGCCACAGCTGCAGACCACACTATAAGTTCCAGACATTTAACATGAAGTAATCAAGACACGGTAGTTCTTTTGATTTTCCCGTCTGACTTTTATAACAAAAGAGCTGGCTAAATTTCCACGCAGGGTACTTTCTTTTCTTTCTCTCGTTCCTTGTCATACAGGTTTGCTACTCAATTCAACGGCGCTTTTGACACGGCAGAAATTTCATCAGTATAACCTACATATACGAGGCATAAAAGTTTGCCACTTCCTTTTTACGTAGATTGGGCCAGGAAATGGGTGAGGAAGAGACGGTAAACCATTCACCCATAATTCTGTGGACCAGCCAATAATCGTTTTCCTTCTGATAAATTACTCCTCCCAACAAGTACAGACATAAATATATTATCATTTCTCGCTTACCATTTACGTATTTTAAAATTAAAGTTATCAGTAGCAGTCGGCTGCTATGTATGTGATGAACAGCCACCTAGCTCCACCTACGTAGTTTCAAGTGGAACTAATCATTTAAGGCTGTAGGAAATGTTTGATGGTACACACCGAGTTCTGGTTTTTCGTTATTAATCTTTGTGTCAATTTCACCCACTGGTTCTGCGCCCTTATATTTGATTCAATGTTATAGTGTTAAATCTTATAAGTTATTGCTCCTTGGACAGATTCAAACACAGAATCACAGATTGCTGTATTGTGATACGGGCTATAAAAAATAATAAATCTACAGGTCATTAATTTGGTTGTGATTACTTTATTAACTATAATTTTAACATGTTAATCAGTAGGGAAGAAATTAGTGGCTCCCTTGGGGGGGGGTGGGCACCCTTGACTTGTATTTTATTTTTTTCACCAGGAAATAATAAAGTTTAAATATTATAAAAAAAATAATATAAATTATATGCAAATATGAATGTTGAGACTGCCCCCCCCCCCCATTTCAAATTTCTGGATATGCCATTGCTGCCGGGCTTCGAATTATCACAAATTCGGAAAAAACATTAATCGCCTGCAGTTCTTCAAAGAAAGATCAACTTTAAAACTGCATTTTAACGGAAATTTGATAGGAAAAAGTTAAAAGTTGAGACCGCTATTATATACTAACTGTTGCCAAATAGAAAAATAAAAGAGTCGGGGGGTTGGGTGGTGGTGCTGGATATGCTACTTCATGGCCCTCCTGGCAAGTTAATCATTTTTCAAGAAAGGAGAGATCTGTGCCTCCATACTTGTAGCAAATTAAATATTTTCGTTTGGTTGATCAGCGTCTCCTTAAATGGCCGCCAGCTAGTTGACATTTTATTTGGTTGAGTAATAATAGCGGCAATGTTTCATGAGTCTCCAGTTCCTGTTCAACAGATCGTGTTAAATAGATTTGACGGTCCCTATTAAAAGGGGACTTTTTTTCATCAGATCTGTAATCTTGGAGTTTACAACTGTTTAATCATTTCCATATTGACGTTTTCTTTAATTAAGAATAAATTAGGCTTAAAAATATCATAGTAATCACTGTTTTCGATACACTTGCTGAATAAATTACATGATTATAAAAGTGTCCATGTTAAATAGTTTGTATATTTATTTCTATTTTCCATAATAAAAACAACAAATCATCTGTAAATTTCACGTGGGTTGAGACCTTTAAATCCTGGTTAAAGTGAACTGGTTATAATAACCCTTAACCTGTTTGTTTTCACCCGCATAACACTCTTCAGGAATTAGTGTCCCTAATTTTGAACTGTTATATAACCAGAGGGAAGACAACCAGTCAGCAGCACCTATCGTCTGAAGCGGATACTCTTAACCGACTGGCGTGGCTGATTGTCACTCTTATAACGCACCCTTAGCAAAACACCACCACCACCAACAACAACAACAAAAAAGCGAAACGTATTTAATAGCACCATGTCTCCAAACCGAGACTCTCGGATCTTTGGTAACTACTGAGCCACGCTCTGGCTTAATCCTAAATAAGTGAAACATTTTGCAAGTGAGAACTTTGGTTTGTATTTGGATCTATTGTTTGTTAGCATACTCACATGAAAGTTTGTGTGGGGATGTGGCGTAATTTTAGGTAAAAGATATTTGTTCTAAAGTAGTTTGTTACCTAATAACACGTACGTGCAAGAAGAAAAACAACAGTATGAAATTACACCAAATCTCTTGATATCGAACACACATGATTTTGTACTTGGCTTGGGTACACGGCTGGAACATGTTTACACTGACCTCTACTTCTCTTTGGAACCGCTACAAATGGGCGTTTTCTCGCGAGTTAGTTTTAATTTCGGTCTAGTAAAGTTAAAACAACAACAACACTAATTTATCAAATAGTTTAGGATGGATCTCGTGTCCAGAAGTAAATCAGTAACTGATGCGCAGTAACAAACGTTTATTGTTCCGTTGTGGGGATCGAACTCCGAGTTTTAGCGTTATAAGTCCCGAAGCTTGCTGCCGAGCCACGGAAGAAATATATTTTGATACACGGCTGCAAACAAAGTAATGCTAATAATAAATAAATGTTATTCTCCTTAACCCTAATTTTAAACATCTTCGTAAACTAAAATTTAAAACGTACTGTTGTAATACACAAGAATTGTAGCCTTAAGTAAAACCCTGAAAACCTTTTTTTCTGCTTGATATCCTAATATCGCTGTGAAATTTTTCATTAACATGCTCATGTATTGTGATTTTTTGGACAAAAATTAGATACTCCTGCTGCGTAACAATAATATTTGTTATAGTGTTTACAAATTGTGTTATAAAAGTGACGGTCAAATTTCACTATTCGGTCTGATAAGAGTAGCTTAAGAATTGAAGGTAGGTGGCGTTGACTAGTTGCTTTCTCTCTAATCTATTACGTCATAAAAGGGGCGGCTAGCATAGATAGTCATTGTGTAGCCTTGCGCAAAATTAAGCAAATAAAATGCATATAGTTTGTGGTTATATTTCCTTTAATCTGGCCAGACATATTTGTCACATTTGTTTTATCATAATTAAATATTTATGACGTTCTTCGTCTTTTAGGGTGGGGTGGATATTGTTTGTTTAGTTATGAATTTCGCGCAAAGCTACTCGAGGGTTACCTGCGCTAGCTGTCCCTAATTTAGCAGTGTAAGATAGCTAGTCATCACCACCCACCGCCAACTCTTGGGCTACTCTTTTACCAACGACCGTCACATTATAACGGCTGAAAGGGTGAGCATGTTTGGTGTGACGGGGATTCGAACCCGCGACCCTCAGATTCCGAGTCGAGTGCCCTAACCACCTGGCCATGCCGGGTCATTTCTGTTTGATAGCAGTTCTTTATGTAATTTTAATTAAGGCCATCTTAGGAATATTGTTTGTGTGCCTTGGCAATTTTGTATGTGTCTGTGAAGGTAGCCTTCAGAAATGTTTGTTTGTGTTTGATAACTTTATTTGTTAAGGCAATATTCAGTAATATTTGATTACAAGCTGTAACTTGTAATAAAATATACTTAATCAATAAATAAAGTCAAACGAAACTGTCAAGTCAGAAATATTATTTATTTATGATAACGATCTTATATTTGTTGCTAGAACATTTTCAATAATATTGTTTATCTGTGATAACAGTAGTTATATTTACTGCTAATTTCAAGAAATGCTTTCAGAAAATACACGGTTTGTATGTTAGTTTTTGTATTATTCAGATATACCTGGAGGGTAACTTAGCTTAATTATTGCCTGTTTGGGCGCGAACCATGTCTCAAGGTTATGTTTAGTATCATTGTTAGAAAGCACACGTTCCTTCGTACAACTGAGGACAGACTTTAACAGTAGACTAATCCGTGCAGGTTGGGTGGTGATTTTTATTGCTTTTTTTTTTAATGGAAGAGAAAATTCCAGTTTTTCTATTAGTTTTTGACCTGAACAATTTTAGGTTTCAATATGCCGTTTGCACAATATGCCGTTTGTTCTTGGCCATTATTAGGACAGGAATGTCAGCTTCAGGAGTTTGTTTGTTTTGTAGTTAAGTGCAATGGACTATCTGTGCTCTGCCCACTGCAGGTATCAAAACCAGATATTTAGCGTTATAAGCCCCAGGACTTACCGCTGAGCCACCGGGGGCCGCCAACTCCAGGTGATAAGAATACTTTTATTTACGACCTTCCAACAGATGCGATTTAATTAATTTGTTTTTTATCTTAGTAAGGTCAACTATCTACTCGCAAACGGTTTCAAACAATGAATGGTATACTTTAACTAGGAACATTTGCGCAACGAACAGCTTGATAGAAGGGGATGAGCCCCACTCAAAATCCATGACCTCCTCCTGTCATTTAACCGTGGTTGCACCTAAGGATGTGGAAGTTTTGAGTTTGGTACTTGTATCTATTCCATATGTTAGGGTCATTTAACCGTGGTTGCACCTAAGGATGTGGAAGTTTTGAGTTTGGTACTTGTATCTATTCCATATGTTAGGGTCATTTAACCGTGGTTGCACCTAAGGATGTGGAAGTTTTGAGTTTGGTACTTGTATCTATTCCATATGTTAGGGTCATTTAACCGTGGTTGCACCTAA
>NW_013669924.1:97594-100427 GCF_000517525.1 Limulus polyphemus
GAAGTTTGTAGTTTACGGTACTTGTAATCTATTCCATATAGTTAGGGTTCTATTTAACCGTGGTTAGCACCTAAGGATGTGGGAAGTTTGAGTTCGGTACTTGTATCTATTCCATATGTTAGGGTCATTTAACCGTGGTTGCACCTAAGGATGTGGAAGTTTTGAGTTTGGTACTTGTATCTATTCCATATGTTAGGGTCATTTAACCGTGGTTGCACCTAAGGATGTGGAAGTTTTGAGTTTGGTACTTGTATCTATTCCATATGTTAGGGTTGCCAAGAAAAATTAAATCTGAAAAGCGATTTATCTCTACCACTGTGTTGGTACTACTTCATCAGATACCTCTTTTACTAAGGAAAGTTCACCCTTCCCCATTGTTGTTTTTACGTTAGTTTTATCACAGTTTTTCTGTGCAACACTTTTTTTTTGTCTGAAAAGTTGTTTTGAAGTTTCATCCAAAGTAGAAAAAAAAGTTCTATATAAGTTCTTTTGTCTTGAAATGTTTAGATTAACATATTAATTACATAAAAAAGAGAGCCAAAGAAACAGATTTGAACCAAATATTATGATTAGTTTCAAAAATATTCAGTGCGTACAGGTTATTAAAAAAAAATAATAATAATTGGCCTGATTCCCGTTACCGAACTTGCTCGCCCTTTCAACCGTGAGGGCGTTATAATGTGACGGTTGGGTTAACACAAGAGTTGGCGGTGGGTGGTGTTGACTAGCTGCCTTCCGTCTGGTGTATTGCTTCTACATTAGGAACGGCTAGCGCAGATAATCCCCGAATAGCTTTATGCGAATTTCAACAAATTAAAATTTTAAAGTTCATACCATAATTTGATCTTTCATATTTTGTCTGCATTATGAAGTACGTCATAAATCTAATCAGTTTATTACGCCAAAACATATTTTACAAAAGAAATGTTCAAGACAGAATTTAGGAAGTCAATAAAAATTGTCATTAAGCTACCAAATCACTTAGTGATGAAAAAAATAGATATAAACCAATGCAACACGTGAATTAAAAAGAAATAACGGATAATTAACGGAGATTTATTTGGTTAATAAACTGTAGTTTGATATATATATAAAGCAGAAAGTCGACGTTAAGCCTAATGAAGAAATTGATTACATCTCTTCTCATTATTTTTTTCTTAAAAAAAAACTGAAACCTTGAAGAATTTTTTTACGTTGCGTCTGTATCAATTTAATTGGGCTTAGTCATTAATGAACATCTCTATATATCATTGCGGATGCTTTTTCCTTGAGCGAAGTCTCTTACTGAGTGAATAGTTCTCATCTATTGATTTATTCTTACTGGCTATTGAGTAATGAAACACACAGAACGTTCATTGTTTCAATATTAAGTTGTGGACGGCCAACAAGACAGTTGACCTCTATGTATCATTTAATTTGTGCACGTTCAGAAATAACAACTCAATTCTGTGTTATTTCATGCAAGCTTTTATGAACATTCCTTTTTTTTGTTGTTGTTGTTGTTTACTAATATCGATTTTGGGTAAGGTATACAGAGTTGAATAAACACAGTAACTGTATCATATTGTTGCGTCATCGAGATCACATGACTACAGTGACGCCTCGTTTCTAGAACTATCCCGTATCTTGGCGAATGCTCTAGTATTTGCTAGATATAGGGTAGTTTGGTATATATAAGAGGGGACAACGTGACGCGAGATGAATGTAATGTGTGTGTAGACAGTGAGTAATTGAACTGCAGTCAGAAGTATTATTGACGTTCGTTGTTATAGCGTTTGTTTAGCGCGATTGTTGAAGTTGGGTGTATCGGTAAAGTTATATTCGGAAAGAATAAACCAGTTTTATTAAGTAAAGACTTGTGTCGTTAAAATTTCGTCGGAACGAAGTTACGGAAAGTTTTTTGTTACGTCTCCGTTTGTTAATTTACGTATATTGTATATAAGCTGCAACCAATTTTAAAGGATTTTCCAGACGTTTATCAAGCGCTCTTTTCTCAAGGCTTCTAATATTTATAATGAGTATAACAAGTAACATATTCCAAGCTTGCCCGTTTAGAAAAAAACAACTATGACACACAAAATTATCGTCATGAAATATGTTTTTAATTCGTTCTTTGCTGAACCAAAAAATATTGAAAAATTCAAGAATAAAGCCAGATGCGTCGATAGGTGCATAAAAAAGTCGGGGCTCGGGCCCAGAGGTGCGGGAATTTGGGGCATTTTAATATGATATCGATCATTGTTTTCTATTCTGATTTTTCGAGAAGCCAACTGGGAATTCGAGGCACGGGCCCCTTGTGCCAGCGCCTAGCGACACCTCTGGCTAAATCTACGTGAGTAATAGACGTTGAGATTTCTTTTTATTGTAAGGGTAAAAACACTTTTGTATTTCTTTAGCACCACATTGACAGCAAACGGTTCATGAAATCTTTCTATCAACAATTGATTATAAGCTTGCTGTTAGTTTTCACCCCGACTGCTTGTAAGAGGACATTAATATTTGTCACAATATGCGAGAAGTTAAAATTCCAGAATTGAAAACTAATCGTTTATATTTCTACATTTCACCTACTAGCTACTTTAAACATCTCCCTCCACAAATAGTGGTCCGGCATGGCCAAGTGGTTAGGGCGCTCGACTCGTAATCTGAGGGTCCCGGGTTCGAATCCCCGTCACACCAAACATGCTCGCCTCTTTCAGCCGTGGGAGTGTAATAATGTGACGGTCAATCCAACTATTCGTTGGTAAAAGAGTAGCCCAAGAGTTGACGTTGGGTGGTGATGACTAGCTGCCTTCCCTCTAGTCTTACACTGCTAAATTAGGGACAGCTAGCG